>NW_028270151.1:101464487-101621053 GCF_037043375.1 Chiloscyllium plagiosum | reverse complement strand
GATGCCTGGGCTGAGGTAGCTACCCTGAGGATTTCCTGCAGAGATGCCCCATGGCTGGGATGATTGATGCCCACCAATGATAAACATGTTCCATTGTGCGGTGGATGACTCCAAAAACTGGAGAGTTGGCAATGGATTCTGATGAAGTGCAATTTTGCTCAAGCTTCTTGAAGTTAAATATTGCCTTGATGTCAGGGCCAGTCGCTCTTTGCTAAGTCCTTATATTCACCTCTATTGCTCATAACAATAGGTCATCGTGTAGGAGCAGGCAGTGATTTCATCAAACAGGGGGTAGTGATTGTCAGGAATTCTCTATTCCAGAGAGTCAGGGGAGCTATAGCAGTAAGTGGCCTCAAACTGCACCTATCTAGCAGGTTGGAGGGTTAGAATAGGAGCAGAGTTAGAAAGTTAGACATTATTAACCTTCTATCGCTCACATTGATAGGTCATGGTGTAGGAGCAGGCAGTGACTTCTTCAAACAGAGAGCAGTGAATGTCAAGAATTCTCTATTCCAGACAGTCAGGCTAGCAATAGCAGTAAGTGGCCTCCAACTGTTTGTAGCACGTCGGATGGTCTGAATGGAACATCAGAAAAGGAGCAGGGTTAGATCGTTGTACATGATGAACCTTCTCCACCAGGCACTAAGATTTTGGCTGATCAGGTTATGTTCTCAGCCCCACTTTCCTGTGTGCATCCCATTATCTGTGACTCACTTCTCTGTCAAATATTTAACTAACTCGGCTTTGGATAAATGTGAACAAAGAGGCACCACATACCTCTGGAGAAGAGACTTCCCACTCAAAAGGTCCTTTTAGAATTCCTCCTCATCTCTCTTACAGTGTCATAAAGCACAGAGAACTGTCCACATCAGACATCCCAATCTGATCTCGTCCCATTTGCCAGCATTAGGCCCATATTCCTCCAAATCCTTCCTATTAATATGTATATCCAGATGCCTATTAAATGTTGTAACTGTACCAGCCTCCATCACTTTCTCTGAGAGCTCACTCCATACACACACCACAATCTACATGAATATTTTGTCTCTTTACGATCATTCCCCTCTCACGTTTAGCCTTTGTCGAATAGTTTAGGACTCCCCTATCCTGGAAAAAAAAGACCTTGGCTATTCACATTATCCATTTTCTTCATGATTTGATAAACCTCTATAATGTCACATCTCAGCCTCCGATGCTCTAGAGTAAATAAGCCCCAGCCTGTCCAGCTTCTCCCTGTAGATCATCACTCCATGTCCGACAATATCCTTGTAAATCTTTTCTGAACCCTCTCAAGTTTAACAGCATCCTACCTGTAGCAGAGCGAACTGAATTAAACACAGTATTCTACATTTGGCCTCACCAACATCCTGCCCAGTTCCAACATGATCTTCCAACTCGCATACTCAATGAACTTATCAATAAAGGCAAGCATACCAAACCCCTCCTTCACCACCATTCTACCTGTGACTCCACTTTCAAGGATGTATGAGCCTGCACACTTTTGTTCAACAACATTCCCCAGGACCTCCATGTCCTTCCCTGTTTTACCTTACCAAAATGCAACAATTTACATTTATCTAAATTTAACTCCATCTGTCACTCCTTGGTCCATTGGCCCATCTGATCGAGGTCCCATTGTACACTGACGTAAACCTTGCTGGCCACTGCATCTCCAATTTTAATGTCGTCTGTCAACATAATAAACAGGCGAGTATTCGCATTCAAATCATTTATATAAATAATGAAAAGCAATGGATTCAGCATTGCTCCTTGTGGCACATTATTGGTCATATGTCTCCTGTCTGAAAAGCAGTCTTCTGTCACCCTCTGTCTCCTAGCTTCACTCTAATTTTATAGTCACTTGGCTAGCTTATCTTGGATCTATTTATGACCTTACCTTACTAACTTGTCTGCCATGCGGAATCCTATCGAATGCATTGCTGAAGTCTATATGGACAGCGTCTATCACACTGCCATCAGCAATCTTCTTTGTTACCTCAACACAAAATGCAATCAACTTTGTGAGAAATGACTTCCCATGCACAAAGCCCTGCTGACTATCCTTCTTCAGGTGTTACATTTGCAAATACATGTAAATCCTGACCCTCTCAATGCTCTCCAACAACATGGCCAGTAATGACGTCGGGCTCACTGATCAATAGTTCAGGACATTATTTCCCTTCCTCGTCGCACACTTCCGCTGCTCATTTCAAATGTTAATGTAACCGGGTTGGTGATATGACCAACAATATAGGTCTCAGAGTGCATGAGGTTTAGGAACAAGTCAGGCAGGATTCTTTACTCTGTTAAGATTAACAAGTTTATGACCGAAACAAGGTTACTCAAACTACGACAGAAAGATGAATGACAAACGGTTTGACTATTGCAAATCTGTGCGTCGATGTTTCCATCTCTAACAATGCTGACACATGCACGCGTTTGATGACAAACTGAAAAATATAATCTCTGCAGAACGTTAACTTGAAAGAACTGTGCCCAAATATTAATTGTGCTCATGACGAAAGGAAACATGAGGGATTGTTCCAAATATCATTCAGCTTATTCTGCTCTTACAAGCTACGACAATGGGATTACTTCCTGGAACAGGTGGATTTAGCTGACTTCCCTTTACATCAGGTAGTGGGGCGATTCCAGTGAATCCTCGACAGGAATCCTCCATGAGTGGTAAAGACGACTGAGGAGTTTTCAGCTCACACACATTGCTGGGAAGAGGAACACACAGAGAGAGGGAGCAACAGGTTATTCCTTCTCAGGAAGGTTGCATTTTCTCCCTCCCTGAGCTGAATCACACAATGACGTTATTCTACGCCAAGCTGGACAAAATGAAGTCTATTTGAACAGTGACTGAACTGTACGACTCCATCGCATTCCCTGATCCATGTAGGTACATCACTGTTGCTGTTGAACACCCAACCATTTCTTTCAGAACAAATAGCGCCACTAGATTTAAAGATGTGTTTATATGTTCCCGTATACTTTTATAATACAATTTGCAATATCTTCACAATATCTGCATTTAAATGAAAGCATCTTATTCTTAAATTAGCTACAGGTCTTATTCTCCCATAGAAGATAAAATATCAATCAGGTATTCACCAGCTCAAAATCTTATATGGTCAATAAGAACATTTCTCATTCTCAGGCCTAAGCTTCGAATCGTACAGAACACAATGCCTTCATTGCAAGTAAAGAGAATCATCTTTGAAAAGTTTCAAAAACACTTTGTTTTTCACTTCAGTGGAATTACAACCACACACAGTACATCAGATGCTGTCTCAACATCGGCCTGTACAGATGCAGTAAAACATCCTTTAGATCAGACACTATACTCTTTATCAAGAAAAAAGTATCACTTAATTTGACTTCCAAATCACGTGCTGCATCTACAGAGTAAGTTGTTGCGATTTATGGACCAGGACACGCAAATCCCTTTGTAACACCGATTTCTGCATTCTGCCTCCAGTTACATAATATAATGTTGTTTCACACTGATCCCTGAGGAATTTCACTAGTGACAGCTTTCCAATCTGAAAATAAGTAATTATCTCTATTCTGTGTTTCCTGGTAGCTGACCAGGCCTCCCTGTTCCTGTGTAGCAGCCTAGAAATGTAGCATGGCCTCCTGCCAAGCTGTGTAGCTGGTTGTCGATTTATTTCTGCTCTCAGTGATCCTCCTTCCGACCATTTGTTGTCAGATAATCAGGTGGAGTTCGTACTATAAATGTTCCTGATCCCTGAGAGTTTACAAGAAGAGCACAGAATATAGACTAACATTTGGCTGATCAAGTTATGTTCTCAGCCCCACTTTCCTGTCTGTATCCCATTATCTGTGACTCATTTCTCTGTCAAATATTTAACTAACTCAGCGTTGGATAAATGTGAACAAAGAGGCACCACATACCTCTGGAGAAGAGAATTCCCACTGAAATGGTCCTTTTAGAATTTCTCCTCATCTCCCTTACAGTGTCATCAGCACAGAGAACTGTCCACATAACTCAGCCATCCTAATCTGATCTAGTCATATTTGCCAGCATTAGGCACATATTCCTCTAAATCCTTCCTATTAGTATGCATCTCCAGATGCCTTTTAAATCTTGTAACTGTACCAGCCTCCATTACTTTCTCCGAGAGCTCATTCCATAAACACTACACAACCTGCGAGAAAACATTGACCCTTTGCTATCTTTCTCCTCTCACCTTCAGCCTTTGTCCTATAGCTTTGGAGTCCCCTAACAAGGGAAAAAATGCCTTGGCTATTCAGATTATCCATGTTCCTCATGATTTTATAAACCTCTATAATGTCATGCCTCAGCCTCTAATGCTCCAGAGTAAACAAGTCCCAGTCTGTCCAACCTCTCCCTGTAGCCTAATCCCTCCATGCCCGGCAATATCCTTGTACATGTTTTCTGCACCCTCTCACGTTTAACAACATTCTACCTGTAGCAGAGTGAAATTAATTAACACAGTATTCTAAACGTAGCCTCACCAACATCCTGCCCAGTCGCAACGTGACCTCCCAGTTCACATACTCAATAAAGACAAGCATACCAAACCCCACCTTCACCACCCTGTCTCCCTGTGACTCCAATTTCAAGGATCTATGATCCTGCACCCTTTTGTACAACAGCATTCCCCAGGACCTCACCATTAATTGTATATGTCCTACCCTATTTTACCTAACCAAATGCAATACTTCACATTTGTCTAAATTTAACACCATCTGTCACTCCTTGGCCCATTGTTCCATCTGATCTAGGTCTCATTGTACTCTGAGGTAAAACGTGGTCACTGCACCTCCAATTTTAATGTCATGTGTAAACATAATAAACAGGCAAATATTCATACTCAAATCATTTACATAAATCTTGAAAAGCAGCGGATTCAGCACGGCTCTTTGTGGCACATCACTGGTCATAGACCTCCAGTCTGAAAAGCAGTCCTTTGCCACCCTCTGTCTCCTACCTTTACGCTAATTTTGTCGTCAATTGCTAGCTTATGTTGGATATATTTATGACCTAACCTTACTAACTTGTCTGCCATGTGGAATCCTGTCGAATGCCTTGCTGAATCTATATGGACAGCGTCTGCCACAATGCCATCATCAATCTTCTTTGTCACCTCTTCACAAAATGCAATCAACTTTGTTAGAAATGATTTCCCATGCACAAGGCCATGTTGACTATCCTTTATCAGTTGTTGCATTTGCAAATACATGCAAATACTGCCCCTCTCAATGCTCTCCAACAACATGGCCAAAAATGACGTCAGGAAGAATTTTCTCCCTCTCTGAGTTGAATCACACAATAACGTTATCCGGATCCAAACTGGACCAAATGAAGTCCGTTTGAACAGTGTCTGAACTGTACTTCTCCAGCACATTCCCTGCTCCATGTAGGTACATCATTGTTGCTGTTGGACACCCCGCCATTTCATTTGGAACAAATAACGCCACTAGTTTCGATGATGTGTTTATATGTTCCCGTATACTTTTATAATTCAACTTTAAATATCTACACAATATCTGTATTTCAATGAATGCATCGTATTCTTAAATTAGCTCCCCAGTCTTATTCTCCAATGGAAGATAAAATATTAATCAGGTATTTCATCAGCTCAAAATCTTATGTGGTTAATAAGGATGTTTCTCATTTTCAGTCCTAAACTTTTAATCGCACATAACATAATGCTTTCATTGTAAGAACGAACAAAGAGAAACACCTTGGAAACATTTCAAAAGCAATTTGTTTTTCATTTCAGTGGAATTACAACCATGGACAGTACGTCAGATGTGGTCTCAGCAACGGCCTGTACAGATGCAGTAAAACATCCTTAAGATCAGCACCAATACTCTTTGCAAGAAAAAGTATCATTGCATTTAATTTTCAAATCACGTGCTGCCTGTACAGACTAACTTCATGTGATTTATGTACCAGGACACACGAATCCCTTTGTCCCACGGAGGTCTGCATTCTGTCTCCAGTTATATAATTTACGGTTGTTTTATGCTTCCTCCCAAACACAAACTTCTCACCGCCCACATTGTACTGCTATTTTTTTGGCGAAGATTTACTCACTGCCCTCCTCTGTCTGTATTCCATTGCAGACGCTCTGCCTCCACATGAAATCTTGTTGAATGACTATCCTGGTGTATGAGCAAACTGAGCTCCAATCTTTCAACCCCTTCTTCCAAATCATTAACCTAGATAGTAAACTGTTGATGACCTCACACTGATTCCTGAGGAATTCCACTAGTCGTAGCTTTCCAATCTGAAAATAAGTAATTATCTCGATTCGGTATTTCCTGGTAGCGGACCAGGGCTCTCCTGTTCCTGTTTACCAGCCTAGAAAGGTTGCATTGCTTCTGCTATACTGTGTAGCTGATTGTCGATTTGTTTCTGATCTCAGCGATCCTTCACTCGGGCCATTTGTTGTCAGATGATCAGGTGGAGTTCGTACTGTCAATGATCCTGATCCCTGAGATTTTAAAAGATGAGCACAGAATATAGACTAACATTTGGGGGAATCGCTATCTTTCTGATGAAACGATAGAACCATCTGCAATGTCATGTGCTCAATTTTGACCTTCAGACACTGAGGAAGGGGCAGAGTTCCTATTAGCCTGATGAACATTGGTCCCCTTAACAACACAGCCAATAATGTCCATCATTAATTTCATTTTTGGCTGTTGTGTTGAAAGATTGATGCATTCACTACACATCAAAATAAGCGATTGTCTTTGAGAGGTGACCTTATAGGGGTTTATAAAATCACGAGGGGCATGCATAGACAAGCTATCTTTCCTATCGTAAGGGAGTCCAGATCTAGACAAAATAGGTTTAGGGTGAGAGGAGAAAGATATAAAAGAGACCTAACGGGCAACTTTTCCATGCAGAGAGTGGTACGTGTATGGAATGATTCATCAGAGGAAGTGGTGGAGGCTGGTACAACTGCAACATTTGAAAGGCATCTGTATGGTTATATGAATAGGAGGTGTTTGGACGGATATGGCAATATGGGACTAGTTTGGGTTGGGATATATGGCCAGTATGGAGTTAGACCGAAAGGTCTGTTTCCATGCTGTACATCTCTAGGACTCTATGACTCTATGGCCCAGTCTTCACTGTTCCCTGGGGAAGAGAATACCACAGACAGTACAACTCTAAGGAGATAGGAACATCCTTACTTCAATTTTAAATGGGGAAACGTTAAAACGTAAAAGTGTATGAACCTCACAGCAAGTCAGCTTCACCTTTTTAAAAATGAGGGTACAACGAGTAGGAAAGGCATAGACCATTCAGACCCTCAAACCTATTAACATTCCCATTGGCTCCGTTCAGTGAAGTATTTTTCAAACTCAGCCTCTACTGCTCCCTTGTTTAGACATTTCAGACAGCGTAAACCATAGAGCGTATGAAATTGTTGCAGAACTAGACTGTTTGGTCCAGCAAGTCTGATCTGCTGTTCAATCATGGCTGACATATTACTCAACAAAATTATCTCGCCTTCTCACTGTTATCTTGATCCCCTTATCAATCAGAATATATCTATTTCTGTCTTAAAGACAGAACTGTGTCTGTGTCTCTATGTCTGTATGCATATGTGTGTTTCACCATATTGGCAAGAGGCAGAGGGTGGTGGAGGAAAGTTGACTTTTGGACTGGAGGCCTATGACCATGGGCGTTCCACAGGGATTGGTGCTGGATCCACTTTTATATCAATGATTTAGATGAGAATTATACAAAGTATGGTGAGCAAGTTTACAAATGACAACAAGATTAGTTATATAGTGGAAGGTGAAGAAGGTTACATAAGATTACAACGAGATCATGTTTAATTGGGTCAATGAATCATAGAAATGTACAGCACAGTAACAGGCACTTTGGTCAAACTCATTCATGCCAACCAGATGTCGTAAGTTAACTTAGCTTCATTTTCCAGCATTGGTACCATATCCCTCCTAACCCTTCCAATTCGTGTCCCCATCCAGATGCGTTTTAAATTTTGTAATTGTACCATCCTCCTCCACTTCGTCTTGCAGCTCGTTGCATACACATACCACCTTCTGTGTGAAAATGGTCCCCTTCGGTCCCTTTTATATCTTGTCCATCTCACCTTAAATCTATGTCCCCTAGTTTTGGATTTCCCTACGCTGGGGTAAAGACCCTGGCTATTCACCCTATCCATGGTCTTCATGATTTTATAAACATCTAGAATGTGCAATTTTGACCCCAATCAGGACGAATAGCTGTGTTTTCAGTACAACTGGGTCTAAGTTCTGAAATTCAATACTGACTTCTCTTCCTTCTTCATCACATCACAATTGTAAAATCATTTTAACAACTTGTTCAGCCACATTATGAAACACCTCCTTGGGATTTGAATATAAACTTTTGGGCTCAGAGGTAGACATTCTAACACCATTTGGCAATCATCCCTGAAGCTGCAACATTGTTCTCATGTGTGTTTGTTCATCATGCAGCTTTGAAATGCTGTGACATACTTCGATGACAGACAGGACTTGAATCCAGACATTCTGGTCCAGAGTGAGAGACACTACCATGCAAGTTCAGGTATTGGAATACAACCCAGAGCTCTGGCTCAGAGGCATAGGCATTACCCACTGTACAAGACTGAAGCCATGCCCAGATTTTGGGTCACATTTTAAATGTCAGTTTTCAGCTCGGTGTGCATTCATTAAAGTTTGGTTAACTTTACTGAATTACACAGGTAAATGAATTACATTTTTATACAGGTGAAACATACTCACTTCAACTCTAGGATGTTGAGTTTATGTGCACTGCCTTCAAGATAAAATATGATGATCTTTAATTACTGGGCTATGATTTCCACCTTAAGTGGCTATTATCTGACATCTGCAATATGAGGGGGAAAGCATCCTGCAGACACACTCTGCAATATAAAGGATCTGGAATAGATATTTATTACTGAACACCAGAGACGAAGAAAGAGCATACTTTCTGGATCAAAAATACCAATCACTCTTTCCCGCCTCTAACGTGTGGCTGCTCTCTTCTTAAAACCATGAAGGAACCCAAGGCAGCTGATTACTGTCCAGCCTTTCTTCCCCAGTACTATCAATCACTGGGCTGAGGAGTGTCAGCTGGAGTTTAATTTCAATAAATACAATGTATCACAATTTGGGAAAACAAACAAGGAGAGGACACCTACAATTAAATGTCGGGCCATTGGTAGTATTGTAGAACAGAGAGATCTAGGGTTCTTTTTTTTTTAAGTTTGCACCATGTTTCGGCAGGGTGGTTATGAAGGCGTTTGGTTTGCAAGACTTCATTGCTCAGACCTTTGAGTACAGGAGCTGGAACATTATCTTCAGGTTGCACTGGACATTCGTGAGGTCTCTCCTGAAGTACTGTGTAGTTCTGGTCACCCAGTTACATTGAGGATATTAAAGCGGAGAGGGTTCAGAAAGGATTTATCAGTCTGTTGCTGGGAATGGAGTATTTAAGTTATAAGGACAGGCTCGATGGACTGGGACCTTTGCCACTGCAGCGTAGAAGGTTGAGGCAGTATCACGTTATAGAGATTTATAACACAATGAGGGTTATAGATAATATTGAATGGAAGGTGCCCTTTCCTTTGGGTGGTGGATTTCAAGACTAGGGGGTAATTTTAAGATAACAGGAGAAAGGTTTACAGAAGACAAAGTGTCATAGAGCTACCCAGCTCTACCCAACTTGTCCCTGCCAAACAGATGTCCTACATTAATGTAATTCCATTTGCCAGCATTTGGCCCATATACCCCTAAACACTTCCTAAACATGTGCCTGTCCAGGTGCCTTTTAAATGTTGTAATTGTCCCAGCCTGCACAACTTCCTCTGGCAGCTCGTTACGTACAAAGCACCCTCTCTTTGAAAACATTGCCCCTTAGATCCCTTTTAAGTATTGCCCCTCTGACCTTCAACATATATCCTCTAGCTTTGGAACATGCTGCCCTGGGTTAAAGACCTTGGCTATTCACACTACCCATTCCACTTGTAAGTACATAAACATCTATGATAACAATTCAATCACTGATGCTTCAGGGAAAATAACTCAGGCATATTCAGCCTCTCCATAAATCTCAAAACATCCAACCCTGACAATATCTTTGTAAATCTTTTCTGAATTCTTTCACGTTTCACATTTCCTTCCTCGAAGAGTGAGACCATAATTGCACAAAGTATTCAATAGTGGCCTAAACAATGTCCTGCACAGCCGCAATATGACCTTCCAACTCCTACATTCAATGCATTGTCCAACAGCGACAAGGATATCAAACACCTTCTTCACTATCCTGTATACCTGCGACTCCACTTTCAAAGCATTATGAACCTGCACTCCAAGGTCTCTTTGTTTAGCAACACTCCTCAGGGAATTGACATTAAATGTATAAGCCTGGCCTTGATTTTCCTTTCCAAAATGCAGCACTTAACATTTATCTAAATTAAACTCCATCTCTAACTTGTCAGCCCATTGGTCAATCTGCTCAAGACCCCGTTATACTCTAAGGTAATCATTTTCTCTGTCCACTGCACCTTCAATTTTTGTGTCAAATATGAACTTACTAACCATACCTCTGGTAGTCACATTCAAATCATTTATGTAAATGATGAATAGTAGTGGACCCAGCACCAATATTTATGGCACACCACTGGTCACAGGCCTCCAGTCTGAAAAATAATCCTCCACCACCACCCTCAAAGGTCTTCTACCTTTGAGCCAGGTCTGTATCCAAATGGCTAGTTCTCCCTGTATTCCATGAGATCTCACCGTGCTAACCAGTCTTCCATGGGGAACCTTGTCGAATGCCTTGCTGAAGTCATTATGGATCACCTCCACTGCTCTGCCTTCATCAATGATTTGTGTTACTTCTTCAAGAAGAAAGTAATCAAGTTCGTGAGACAGGATTTCCCATGCACATAGACATGTTGACTTTCCCTTATCAGTCCTTGCCTTTCCAAATACATGCAAATCCTGTCATTAGGACTCTCTCCAACAACTTGCCCAACACCAATGTCAGGCTCACTGGACTATTGTTTCTTGGCGTTTCCTTGACAATTTGTTTAATAATGGCACCACGTTAGTCAGCTTCATGTCTTCCAGTACCTTACCTGTAGATATTGATGATAAGAACATCTCATCAAGATTTCTAACAATCACTTCCCAAGCTTCCCACAGAGTTCTTGTGTAAAGCTGATCAGGATCTCTGAAGTGCATTGTGACTACACATCATTTGGTTCGTGTATGGTATGAACGTCCTCAGAAGTGATAGATGTGGATAAAGTTAAAATGTTTAAAATACATTTTATTAAGTACAAGAATAAGAGAAGGATTGGAAAAATATGATCCAAGCGCAGGAACGTGGGAATAGTTTAGTTTGAGATTATCGTTAGCATTGAGTATCTGGGATGATAAGTCTGTTTTCAAAGCTCCTGTATAACTCTTTGTTTCCATGTGTCTTTGTATGTCCAAGTCTGTCTGCATATTTCTGTCTGCACTTGTTGATTTGTGTGTGTCTATATGTGTATCTATGTTTAACTATCTCTCTCTGTGTTCCTGTATTTGTGTGTGTATGCATGTTTGTATCTCTATCTGCATCTATGTGCAATGAGAACTGTTTTGTTTTGGAGTGAATCATTGAATGGGGTTCAAAGCCTCCCTTCCTCCCTCTCCCTCTCCCTCTCCCTCTGTCTCTGCTTCTTTTGCTGAAAGTTATATAATGCCATGCTCTGCTGGTGTGTTTTAGGACTTTTCAAGCCTTTCTTACATGTGAGATTATTTGTAAGGTTAAGTCACTAAACATTGCATTTTACAGGATGTGTGTGTGTATCAATGTGCGCATGCCTCTGTATTGGTCTTTGCATTTGTATGTCTGTGTGTGTGCAGCCCTGTGTATGTATGTGATTCTGTGTGTGTGCATGTCTTTATGTGTCTGTGTGTTAGTATGTCCATGATCTGTTTGTGCGCGTGCCTGTGTGTCTGTGTATATCTGTGTGCGTGCAGGTGTGTGGGGAATCTAGGTGTCTGTGTATGGGTGGTTGTGATATCTGTCTGTTTGAGTGTCTGTGTGTGTGTGTCTGTGTGTGAGTGCGTGCTTGTGCGATGTTTTGTATGTGTGTCTTTTCTGTGTGTTGTATGTCAATGTGTGTGTGCCTCTGTCTGTGTGCCTGTGTGTGTATGTCTGTCTCTGTGTGTATGTGTGTGTCTGTATGTGAGTGCGCGTATGTGTTTCTCTATGTCTATGTATGTGTGTATGTGTGCTTTTTGTGTGTATCTGCATCTGTGTTAGTGTGTGTCTGCTTGAGTGTATATATCTGTTTGTATGTGTCAGTGTTAGCATATAGTGTATGTGTGGGGAGTGTGGGCGTGTATGTGACTGTTTCAGCATGTCTGTTTGTGTGTGTGTGTGTGTGTGTGTGCCTGTATACAAACCACCACACAGGCACGCATGCACACAGAGTCATACACACACACAAACAGATACAACAACCACCCATACACAGACACCCTCTATTTTGCCAGAGCGGCAAAGAGAGAAGAAGGAGTAAAGCGAAGGCTGCCAGGAAGGTAAGAGCTTAATATATATTTGGGCAGTGTATAAACCCGAGATACTGCACGTGCTATATCTCTTTCCTCCCCCCCTCCCCTCCTCTAACCGGAAGAAAAAGACCCTGTAAGGTAAGGCTTTTATTTCTTATCTTCCCTTTTCATTTATTTAAGTGCATTGTCTAGTTTCAGTTAGTTCATATAAAGCTAAGCTAGTAATGGCTGGGGACCTCAGACCCGCTGCATGTGCCTCTTGCTTGATGTAGGAGCTTAGGAACGTGTCTGACATTCCTGACTCTTCAACTTGCAGCAAGTGTGTCCAGCTGCAGCTGTTGTTTGACCGCATGACAGCTCTGGAGCTGTGGATGAACTCACTGTGGAGCATCATCGATGCTGAGGAGGTACTGGATAGCATGTTTCGTGAACTGGTCACACTGCAGTTAGAGTTGTTAATGGAGAGAGTGAATGGGTGACCAAAAGACAGAAAAAAAGTAGGAAGGCAGTGCAGGTGTCCCCTGCGGTCATCTCCCTCCAAAACAGGTATACCGTTTTGGATACTGTTGGGGGAGATGGCTCACCAGGGGAGGGCAGCAGTTGCCAGGATCATGGCACCATGGCCGGCACTGCTATTCAGAAGGGCGGGAAAAAGTCTCATTGGGCCATAGTCATAGGGGATTCTTTTGTGAGGGGAGTAGATAGGCGGTTCTGTGGTCAAAAACTGGACTCCCAGATGGTATGCTGCCTTCCAGGCGCTCGGGCCGGGGATGTCAACGATTGGCTGCAGAGCATTCTAAAAAGGGAGGGTGAACAGCCAGTTGCTTTGGTGCATGTAGGCACCAACGATATAAGTAGAAAGCGAGATGAGTCCTGAAAAAAGATTTCAGGGAGCTAGGAGAGAAGTTAAAGAGGAGAACTTCAAAGCTAGTGATCTCGTGATTGCTACAAGTGCCACGTGCTAGCTAGTGTAGAAATGAAAAAATAGGCAGGATGAACACGTGGCTTGAGAGATGGTGTAGGAGGGAGGGGTTCAGATTTGTTGGACATCGGGTCCAGTTCTGGGAAAGGTGGGACTAATAAATAAGGGGCGGTCTACATCTGAACCAGACTGGAACCAATGTCCTTGGGGGAGATTTTGCTTCTACTGTTGGGGAGTTTTTAAACTAATGCGGCAGGGGACTGGGAACCAGCAGAGAAAACAAATAGGCAGCGAGGTGGAGACTGGAGACTGTAAGAATTATGAAGATAACATTAATAAAGGGAAGAGTAGGCAGAGAGCAGGTGAGTGCAAAAGAATTGGTGGCCTGAAATGCATCTACTTTAATGCAAAGAGTATAGTATGTAAGACAGATGAACTTAGGGGTAGGATTGGTGCCTGGGAGTATGACGTTATTGCCATCACAGAGATTTGGTTGAAGGAAGGCATGATGATTGGCGACTAAGTGTTCCAGATATAGACGCTTCAGACAGGACAGGGAGGAAAGTAAAAGAGGAAGTAGAGTTGCATTGCTGGTCAAGGACGATACCATGGCTGTGCTAAAGGCATTATGGGTGGAGCTGAGAAATAAGAAGTGTGCAGTTACACTGTTAGGACTGTATTACAGACCTCCCAACAGTGAGCTTGAGGTAGAAGAACAAAAAGGTAAACAGATTATGAATAGATGTAGAGGCAATAGGGTAGTGGTGATGGGAGATTTTCCCAACATTGACTGGGATACACTTAGACGCAGTGGTTTGGATGGAGTATTATTTGTACGAAACGTCCAGTAGACTTGTCTAGAGCAATATTTCAAAAGTCCGACGAGGGAAGGGGCCATATTGGACCTGATATTGGGAATGAGCCAGGACAAGTGGCAGATTTCTTGTCTCCCACTTGTAGACAGTGGGGGATTTCTTTTGGAACAGTGACCACAATTCTGTAAGTTTTAGAATACTTGTAGATAAAGAAGAGAGTGGTCCTCAGGGAAGAGTATTAAACTGGACCAAAGCCAGTTATATCAAAATTAGGCAGGAACTGGGAAATGTGGATTGGGGGCAGCTATTTGAAGGGAATTCCACATTTGAGATGTGGGAGGTTTGCAAAGATAGGCTAAAGATGGTGCAGGATAGGCATGTCCCGTTGAAGGCAAAGGATAGGAAGGGCAAGATTCGTGAACCGTGGATAACAGCAGAAATTGTACGATGATCCAAGAGGAAAAGGGAAGTGTACATAAGATCTTGGAAGCTGAGAAAAGAACGGGTCCTGGAGAAATATTGGAAGAGTAGGACAAGTCTTAAAGAAGGAATCAAGCGGCGAAAAGGGGTAATGAAATAGCTTTAGCTAGCAGAAATATGGAAAAGCCCAAAGAATTTTATTCTTATATAAGAAGTAAGTGGGTAACTAGAAAAAGGATTGGTCCACTAAAAGACAATGAAGGAAGGCTGTGTGCCAAACCTGAGAGTGTTCACTGAGGAGGAACATGATGAATCTTGAGATTTGACATAGACTTTTGATTAGTCTGGATCACGTTGGCATAAATAGGGAAGATGTGCTGGGTATGCTAGAGGCTATTAAGGCGGACAAATCCCCAGGACTGGATGGGATCTGTCCCAAGTTGGTTGAGGGAGGCGAGAGAGGAAATAGTTGGGGCCCAGAAAGATATCTTTGTGGCATCCTTAAATACTGACGAGGTGCCAGAGGACGGGAGAGTAGCTTATGTTGTCCCCCTGTATAAGAAGGATAGTGGGGATATTCCGCATAACTATAGACCAGTGAGCTGACGTCAGTGGTGGGGAATGTGCTGGAGAGAGAACTAAGAGACATGATCTATTTATAATTCGAAAAGAATGAGCTTATCAGTGATAGGCAACATGGTTTTGTGCGGGGGACATCGTGTCTTATCAATTTAATAGGTTTCTTCGAGTAAGTAGCCAAGTTGTTAGATGAAGGAAGCGCTGTTGATATCATATACATGGACTTTAGTAAGGCGTTTGATAAAGTTCCCCATTGTAGACTAATGGAGAAAGTAAAGTCACATGGTGTGCAGCGAGGTGGATAAAGAACTGGTTGAGCAACAGGAGATAGAGAGTAGTAGTTGAAGGGAGTTTCTCGAAATGGAGAAAGGTGACCAGCGGTGTTCCACATGAGGTCAGTGCTGGGACCCTGTTGTTTGTAATATACATAAATGATCTAGAAGAACACACCGTTGGTATGATCATCAAGTTTGCCGATGACACAAAGATTGGTGGAGTAGCAGAAAGAATAAGGGATTGTCAGAGAATACAGGAGGATATAGATAGACTGGAGAGTTGGGCGGAAAAGTGGCAGATAAAGTTCAATCCAGATAAATGTGAGATGATGCATTTAGGCACGACTAATTCTAGAGCAAATTATACAATGAATGGAAGAGCCATGGGAAAAGTTGATAGGCAGAGAGATCTGGGAATGCAGGTCCATTGTAACTTGAAGATTGCTGCATAGGCAGATAGAGTGGTCAAGAAGGCATATAGTATGCTTGCCTTCATTGGACCTGATGTTGAGTATAAGAGCTGGCAAGTCATGTTAAAATTGTACAAGACATTGGTTCGGCCGCATTTAGAATATTGTGTCCAGTTCTGGTCGCCACATTACCAAAAGGATGTGGACGCTTTGGAGAGGGTGCAGAGAAGGTTTACGAGGGTGCTGCCTGGTGGGAGGTGTTAGCTATGAAGAGAGTTTGAGTAGGGTAGGTTTATTTTCACTAGAAAAAAAAGAGTGAGAGGGGACCTGATTGAGGTTTACAAAATTAGATTAGATTAGATTAGATTACAGTGTGGAAACAGGCCCTTCGGCCCAACAAGTCCACACCGACCCGCCGAAGCGAAACCCACCCATACCCCTACATTTACCCCTTATCTAACACTACGGGCAATTTAGTATGGCCAATTCACCTGACCTGCACATCTTTGGACTGTGGGAGGAAACCGGAGCACCCGGAGGAAACCCACGCAGACACGGGGAGAACGTGCAAACTCCACACAGTCAGTCAACTGAGGCGGGAATTGAACCCGGGTCTCTGGCGCTGTGAGGCAGCAGTGCTAACCACTGTGCCACCGTGCCGCCCAGGTCAAGGGTATAGACAGGCTGGATAGAGACAAGCTTTTTTTTCCAGGGTGAAGGATTCAATAAACAGAGATCATGCTTTCAAGATGAGAGGTGGAAAGTTTAAGTGGGATACACGCGGCAGGCACTTCACACAGAGGGTGGTTGGCGCTTGGAACGCATTGCCAGCAGAGGTGGTAGAGGCAGGCACGGTAGATTCAGTTAAGATGTGTCTGGACAGATGCATGATTAGGTGGGGAGCAGAGGGATACAAATGCTTAGGAATTGACCGACAGGTTTGGACAGTACATTTGGATCGGCTCAGGTTTGAATGGCCGAAGGGCTGTAAATTGTCTTTGTTCTTTGTATGTTTACGTGTGTGGGGAGTGTGGGTATCTGTGTGTGTGGAGGGGGAGGGTGGATGTCTTCGTAGGTGGGAGGTCTGTGCGTTTGTGCGTGTGTTTGTATGTGTGTTTGCCTTTCTGTCTGTCTATGTGTGTCTGTGTCTGTCTGTATGTGTGTTTCTGCGTCTGTGTGTGTGTGTATTGAAAGAATATGGTGCTGAAAAACTGCAATCATTCAGGCAGAATCCAAGGAGCAGGAGAGTCGAAATATAGGGCATAATCCCTTAATTAGGAATGAGGTTTGTTGGCCAAAGGGGCTGATGGATAAATGTGAGGGGGTGGTGCTGGGGGATCGTAGCTGGGAAGGCGATTGTTAAATGAAGATGGGGTGAAGGTGATCGGTGATCGGTTGGAGCGGAGGGTGGAGTGGATAGGTGGGAAGGAAAATGGACAGGTAGTACAGTTCAAGAGGGAGGTGCCGAGTTGAAAGGTCGGATCTGGAATAAGGTGGGGGGGAGGGGAAGTGAGGAAACCGGTGAAATCTGGCTGTGTTGTGTGCGTGTGCGACCACGCGTGTATGTGTGTCGGTCGGCATGTGTACGTCTCTGTATGTCTGTTTGTGCGTCTGTGTGTCTCTCTGCATCTGGGTGTGTGTGGGTGTCTGTGTGGGAGTGGTATTTCTGTCAGTATGTGTGTGTGTCTGTGTGCTGCTGTATGTGTGGATGCGTGTGTGTCTGTTTCTGTGAGTGCGTATGCATCTGTATATGTATCTATGTTTGACTGCATGTGTGTGTCTACATCTGTGTGTGCCTGTTTCTGAGTGTGCGTGCGTCAGTGTATGTGTGTGTGTGGGTGTGTCTGTGTTTATATATGTGTGACTGTTTGTGTTTGTGTGTCTGTGTCTGTGCGTTTGTGTGTGTGTGTGCGTTTGTGTGCGTGTTTGTGTGTCTCTGTGTGTGTGGGACTGTGTATCTGTGTGTATGTTTGTGTGTGTGTGTGTCTGTGTGTCGGTGTGTGTGTCTGTGTCTGTGTATGTGTATGCATGTGTCTGTCTGTCTGTGTGTGTGTTGATGGTGCTATGAGCAGCTGCCCTCCCTCTGTCCCTTCCAAACTGGATCCTTAAGGATTTTCACCCTTCATTCCCACCTGTACAGTGGTGTGGGGAAGCCGGCAGAGACTGACAGCAACAGAAAGCTCAGCAGGTCAGGCAGCATCTGTGGACAGACATGAAAGAATCTCGTTCCGGGGCTACTCCTTCACTTTAAGCACCATAGAGACTGCAGACTCGCCTCACACTGATACACACAGATACACACTAATACCGAGACATAGAGACACTCACTAATACACAAAATCTAATAAGACTTGGAGTGTCTGTCAGTATTTCTCTTTCTCCACGGTGACCTTGCCAATATTTCAGTTATTCTGTCTGATGTGTCAATATTTAAGTCTGTCCTTAGGGAGTGTGTTAATATTGTACGTGCTCACAATAGTGAGTGAGTCAGTACTTCTGAGTGGAGTGTGACTGCATTGCAATTTCAATGTTCGCAGATACCAAACCTGGAAGAATTATGAAGTGTGTGGTGGACAGCGTGGAACTCTAACAGGACAGTGACAGTTTTCAGGTTGATGGCAGATCAGGATCAATGCAGAGCAGTGTGAGATGATGCACCTTGGAAGGAATAACTTGGAAAGTCAATATAAAATATTCTATATCATTATAAAGGGGTGTAGGAGCAGAGGGTATATATGTGCACATCTTATTGAAGATGTGGGGAGAGCAGTAACTATCACAGATTAGTTTCAGTATCTGAGCTGTTTACAGGAGGAGGTATAGGAGGGAGCCTCCGTGCTCCCTTCCTGGGAGTTGGTGGTGACGATGTGTTGTGAGCCCACCCTTCTGCCCACCGAGACCGTGGGGATTCCATTTGTACCAGCTCGACACAAAAGGGAGATGGCATCAGGGCCATGGTTTCTAAGTTGTGCCGGGGGGACAGGAGCTGCCAGTGGGTTTATAGTGAGAATTGCCCTTCACTGAACATTGTTCCTTACTCGGTCAGTGGGACGTGGATGTTTCAGAATCTCCACATGAGACGTCCCAGTCCTCTCCAGCTCGTACCAGGGTCCTCCCCACATGACGGGGGGAGGTGGGGTAGGGAACGGACATCGGGCATTCCACCACCCGGCTTGGCCCTTTCTGTCCTATTCCAGGCTGTTTCTCCTGGAATCGTAGAAAGGGAGGGAGGGAGTGAGGGTGGGAGTGGGTGGCCCTGCTGTTACTCTGGTTCAGGTGGGGTGGTGTCCAGAGGGAGTCGGTCCACAGTGTTGTATGAATGCAGTGTTATTTGTGTGGGAGGTAAAGTGGAGCGAGAGAGAAAGAGAGAGAGCGAGAGAGAGAGAGAGAGAGAGAGAGAGAGACAGAGAGAGAGAGAGAGAGAGAGAAAGACCGCATGCAGTAGTGAGAGTGGTGGAGCATGAGCCTTGATCGGGGATAGGCGCTCTAACAGATATACAGTACGTTTGTGGGAGCAGAGACATTACAGTGAGCCTTATCCTGATTGTTGTGGTTCTGTTCGCCAAGCTGGGAATTTGTGTTGCTCCTGATAGAGCGGGGAAGATTATTGACGCGTGTTCTTTATTGCTGGGCACTTCTTCAGACTGCAGGTACTGCATTGAGCTCAGACCATGCTCACACCAATATCCTGTTCACCTATCATTCCTGGGAACATTGGCTCATGTTGCAGGATACTGTAGAAATATCTTCATTTCAGCACTCTGGAACCGTGCACACATCCTTCCATGACACTGTCTCTCAATCTCGCTCTCTCTGTCTATTCCCCAACAGCTCTCATATGTTGATACTTTAACTGATTTCCCCTGCCATCTCTCTCTGGCAGTGATGTAAACACCCACAGCACCCCCTTGTCATGGCGCACTGGAGATATGGAGCTGTAATTGGATGGGAGCTGCACATCCTGTCACTTCCAGCATGGGCTGAAAGTTTCCCCTTACTGGGCAGTGATCTCACACAGTGTTACTGAGCAACGTACTAGGGTGATGGACACAATTCCACACCCTGTTCACATAGCTTATCTGGGTTTATAGATCAATGCACTGCTATAATGTGCCCAGTGTTCCGCTCTGGACTGATTGCAGGGTGGTGTTCAGCAATACACTAGCCTGGTCTGCGCAGTGCTCCATGCTGAAAAGATATCTCCTCTGGGTTTATAGTGTCTGGTCTGGTTCTGTGAGGTGGATTGAGAATGTGATATAACTGATCCTTTCAGTTGATATGGCAATGCCTTTATTTTTGTTCTCAATCATGTGATTGGACCCTCCAAATTCTGACTCATCCGGCCAGTCCCATTCTTCAGTCTAACTACATAGTTCAGCAAAGTGATGGCCCATGAGTAATTGTCCAGTTTCAATGTGAATAACTGTTCTGTCTATTTCTCTGGCCTTTGGCCTTGCTCATCCTGGAGCATTGGGATTTACCGCAATAAACCGCAGTAAGATCAGTCCTCAGAACCAACGCTCCGGGGAACATAGCCCCAGCCCATTGATACTCTCCGTGCAGCTCAACATCACTCGCCACCAGCACCCGACACAACACTGCAACACTGTCAATATACTTGGAAATCTTTTCTTCATGCTTTCAAGTTTAACAACATCTTTCCTGTAGCAGTGAGAACACAATTAAAGGCAGCATTACAGAAGTGACTAAAACTGTCGAAAGTGAGTACTGCAGATGCGGGAGATTAGAGTCGAGAGTGTGAAAACATCGAATTTTCCAGCTCCTCGAATGCTGCCTGACCCGCTGTGTTTTTCCTGCACCACTCTTTGAACCCAGTGTATATCCCAGATGGCCTCCTTCTTCAAAGACAACAACTTCCCCTCCCACATGGTCGACGATGCCATCCAGTGCATCTCATCCACTTCCCACATCTCCGCCTTCGAATCCCACCCCTCCAAACTCAACAGTAAAAGAACACTCTGCTCCTTACCTTCCATCCCACCAAACCTCCAGATTCAACGCATTATCCTCCCACATTTGCGCCACCTACAAACAGACCCCACCACCATGGATATATTTCCCTCCCCACCACGATCTGCTTTCCATAAAGAACATTCCCAGCGTGACTCCTTTGTCAGGTCCACACCACTCACCAACCCAGCCTTCACTCCTGGACCTTCCACTGCCACCGCACGAATTGAAAACCAGCACCCTCACCTCCCCCGCACCTCCGTCTGAGACGCCAAAGGATCCTTCCACATCCTTCAGAGTTTTACCTGCACTTACACAAGTCACCTACAGTATCCGTTGCTCCTGTTGTCTCCTCGACATTGGAGATGCCAACGTGTGGAACACTTCAGAGAATATCTCTGGGACACCGGCATCAACTAACCCCACCACCCCGTGGCTGAAAACTTTAACTTCCCCTCCCACCCCGCCATAGACATTCAGGTCCTGGGCCTCTTCCACCGCCGAACTTTAACCAACCAATACCTGGAGGAAGAAAGACTGATCATCTGCCTTGGGACCCTGCAACCACATGGGGTCAATGTGCATTTCACCAGTTTCCTCATTTCCCCTCCCCCCACCTTATCCCTGATCCAACCTACCAATTCAGCACCGCCCCATGTCCTGTCCTACCTGTACATCTTCCTTCTCTCCATTCACTCCACCTTCCTCTCCGACATATCACCTCCAACACCAACTTTATCGACCTATCACATTCTCAGCTACCTTCCCCTAACACCATCCCCTTCCAATTTATTTCTCAGTACCCTTGGGCCACAAACCTCATTCCTGATGAAAAGCTTACACAAGAAATGTCGATGCTCCTCCGATGCTGCTTGACAGCCTGTGCTTTTCCAGCACCACATTTTCGAGTCTGATCTCCAGCACCTGCAATCCTAAATTTGTCCCTTGAGTTAATGCATCCCGTAATTTCGCCACCAGACATCTTAGTTAGCTTGTCTGTTAATTTATCTCTGTCCCTTTCTCCATTATAAACAGAGTGGAACATATACAGCCCCGCAGTGCTCTGGCAATACTCCCACATACAATGAAAACGTTTTTATAAATTGCAAGTTTCATAGGCCATTCATCAGTTACCCTCATCCATTCCATTCAGATTGAGTAAATATTCCCTTTTATTGTGATGCGAAATGTTATGTAAGGAAAGAGTAAACTGAACTTGTTTGATTAGTGACTTTGATTAATCTCGGTCACCATATATTTTTAAATTATCCTAGTGGAGATTTTCCATCTTTTAATGATCAATGGGCTCCATTCAATGTGTTATGCCATCGTATGGGCGGAAGCATCACCGACAGCATTAACAGGGATCAGCAGCTCTAGAGAGAAGGGGGAGGAGAGATCATTATCTGTGGATGTTAGACTTGAATGTTACAACAATGGATCAGAATCTGAGAACATTAGACTGGAATGTTCCAACAATGGATCAGAATCTGAGAACTTTGGATTGGAACATTACAACAATGGATAGGAGTTTATCCTATTACGTTTGGTTTCTTTCTACAAATTATTATTGGTTGTCATTGGATTCGCAGATCTGTTGTGCTCTTCACATTATTCAATATTTTTATTATCCTCTCCTGTCTATCGTTGGTATTCCTGGTAAGTCTCACCATCCAGGTATTTTTCCTTTAAACTAGTTGTGATTGCATTACTGTTCTTTCATATAGTCTTTACTTCTTGCCTCTATTATAGTCCATGTTGAGACTCTGAATCCAGATATTCACTCTGCAGATCACGTCTAACTGCATCAGTGAATTTGTTTACTCCCTCCTTGCTTCTAACAGTGTTACTCATGGGTCTCTGTGCTGAACTACTCACTTTCAGATGTTAACCATTGTCTCACTGTCCTTGTTATTAAAATATTGTGAGCATGGTAGTCATTGTCCTCTATTATATTTACAAACTCCGTTTCCTTCCTGGAACTCCATCTCATCCCTGGCCAATATTTTGTTTTTCATTCATTTCTGGGATTTGGGTGCTGCTGACTGGCCAGCATTGATAGCCTCCCTCTATTTGTCCTTGAGAAGGTGGTGGTGAGCTGCCTTCTTCAATCGCTGCAGTCCACTTGCTGTCCGTTGACCAATAATGCTGTTAGGGAGGGAATTCCAGGATTTTGACCCAACGACTCTGAAGAAACAATGGTATATTTCCAAGTTAGGGTAGTGAATGGCTTGGAGGGGAACATGCAGGTGGTGGTTAAACCAGACGAATCACAACATTGGTCATCCCTTTGGCCATAGCTGATTCCAGACACCACGCCCTGACCATTATTAACTTTAACTATTCACTGTTCCAGAATATACTTCACTGGCATAACTCATCTGCTGTTTGAACCTTGAGCTATGTAATACAGACTAAATGATGACAACAATCTGCTGCTGACACTCTCGGGTTGAAATCTGCAGAAAGAAATCTGATTCGAACTCAGACCAAATTTCCATCCATCTGACATTCCTGTGCATGCTGATCTATATCGCTATTGTGTCTGGCAGTGCCTTTATTTTACTATTCTCAAGCACTTTAACTCATCAGTCCATGAAACTCTCCTCAGTCTCTCTGTGACGATTATCCAAATCCCTGCCAGTGGTTCATATTTAACCTGGTTTCCTTTAAATATAATTTGCAATACTCCTCAGGCTGGGCAGATAATCCAGTTTACTGAGCAATGCACTAGCATAGTCTGCACAGTTCTCCATGTTGGACTGTCATGTTGTCCCAGCGTATGTTGTTTGAAGTGTTCCGTGAAACCGATTCAGAATTTGATTAAACAATCCATTTCAGCTGATCCGAAAATACCTTTGTTCAATGATCTCGCTCTTGTAATTTTGCTCTCTAAGTGATCAATTCTTCACTTAGTCCCACGACCCAGTCTTTTTCTCCATATTTCCACAACATGTTCTCAGTTAATTAATTGTCTGTTTCTGCCTTCTGTGTGAATCTCTATATGCGCCTGTATCTTTCCCCAGCCTTGGGCTTTGATTGTCGAGAGTGTTAAGTGCTGGCATTGTGAAGCTCAGAAGCAATGAAATGGTGTGCGTCAGGCTGTCGTTCACTTCCCAGTGTGTGCCATGTGGTGTTCCACAGACGGGGATGGGGGGGTGGGAAAGAGGTGGGCAGTGTGTGTCAGGCTGTTATTCACTTCCATGTGGTGTTCCATATTGGAACGGGAGTGTGTGTGTGTGTGTGTGTATCAGTCTGTTGTGCACTTTCCGGTGTGTCCCATGTGGTGCTCCATGTTGGAAAGGGGTTACAGTAGCTTTGACTCATGTCTTTGAAAGATCGTCTGTGCCTGCTCACTGAACGTCTGACGTTTGTGTTTGTCCCTTTGAGCTGATTCTGTGGTCAGTAACACGAGGAATCCCCTTGAGTATTATTGTAAAGGACCAGGTGTCTAACATCCCTGACAATGCTGTCACTTAAAAAAAAAGGTTTATTTTCTCCTTTTATTGAACATAGAACATAGAACAATACAGCACAGAACAGGCTGAAGTAAATAACTCAGGAGGCTTTTACAGTGTTTTTTTTAAATAAATGGCGATAACAATGGCCAGCTTTCACAGACCAGACTTTCCAGGTTTTCTGAGCTGTAACAATCAGCAGGTGCCTGAGGTGGGAGCTGGGTTGGACGCTTCAGTAAATGATCCCTAGTTGCAATTCTCTCTGAAATCCGTCTTGATGTTGTTTCCTCCTGAATTGGATGTGTATTTTTGCCAAGGGACGAGTTTATAGGATGTTAATACATTGGAACCGTTCATTAGTGGAACGTACTGTATCTAATATTCTGTTAAGATTTCCAATAGTTAAGATATTCTAAACTCCTCTTCTTTTTGTACGTATTTTTATTACAGTGTTTTAAAAAATTGTGTTTTGCTTAAAGTTGAGCGGTTTGACCAGCCGCATCACATCCGGAGCATCCATTTCGCATCAACCTTTACTAAAAGGAAGTGGGGTGGCAGTGCTCAGTGGTTAGCACCAGAGTCCCAAGGTTCAATTCCCACTGGTGACTGTGTGGAGTTTGCACATTCTCTCGGTATCTGCGTGGGTTCCTCTGGGTTCTGTGGTTTCCTCCCACAATCCAACGATGTGCAGGTCAGGTGAATTGGCCATGCTAAATTGCCCATAGTGTTAGGTGCATTCGGCAGGGGTAAATATGGAGTGGGGCTGGGTGGTTACTTCTTCGGTGGTTCAATGTGGATTTGTTGGTCCGTATGGCCTGTTTCCATACTGTTAAGAATCTAACCTAAGAAAAGGTTGGCGTCCAGGCTGCTATCATAAACCATTTTAAAGCGATCTGGTCTGTTCCATAGCAAAGTGGAGACACTTGTCCAGTTGGAAATCGATAATTCCAAATTGGGTCCAAGATTAGAATCCCCACAGTGTGGAAGCAGGCCATTTGGCCCAACAAGTCCACACCAACCCTTCGAAAAGGAAATTACCCAGATGCATTCCCCTCCCCTATTACTCCATATTTAGCCCTGACTAGTCAAATAATCTACACATCACTGAACAGTACGGGCAAATTAACATGGCCATTTCGCCGAAACTACATATATTTAGACTGTGGGAGGAAACTGGAGCACCTGGAGAAAACCCACGTAGGGACGGGGAGAATGTGCACAGGGAGATTGTTGGGCTCAAAGGCAACATCTTGTAGTTGTTAGTATCCTGTGTTGTGGGTGTTGAATTCGATTGGTTTGTACAATGATTTATGTAATAATGGCTATTTCTGTCTCTAAGAGTTCTCTGGGTGAGGACAAAGTGAAGTTGGAGATTTTACAAAAGGTGAGCAAGGCAAAGCTTTTAGGATTGGCATACAAGCTGGAATTGGGTTTGTGTTTGTCTGTGAGAAAAGGAGATAATTACAGCTGTAGCTTGGCATTCAAATTTTGTTGGAAAGACCATCAGAATCTTTGGAAATGGCTAGAATTCATTTGCAGATGAGGCAGCTTGAACACAAAAAGGAATTGAGACAGTTTGAAACATGATTAAAAGTAGAATTAAAAGAAACGGAGAGGAAAAAGAAAGACAGAAAAAGAATGAAGAAAAGCAGAAAGAGAGAGAGTTTCAACTTCAAACATTAGCAATTTGAGAGGAAAGTCGACTTAGCAGGGTGGCGATGAAGGGAGATGGTAGGCTGGATGAGGAGGATAGAGAGGATGAACAACTCTATGGTAGCCAAAGGCCTGATGGGGATCTGTTTAAATATGTACAGGCATTGTCTAAAGTTGATGAAAGTGATGCAGAAGTCTTTTTAATTTCATTTGAGAAAGTGGCTAAACGGATGCACTGACCACTGACCTTGTGGGTTTAGTTCATTCAAACAAAGCTGGTCGGTATAAAGGGTAAGGTATTTGCATTCCTATCGGAAGAGGCATCTGGAGAGTATGAGGAGGTGAAGAAAGACATCCGAAGTGCATATGAGCTTGTGCCAGAAGCCCACTGACAGTGATTTAGAATATAAAATTGTGTCTCTCGTTAAACATACATTGAGATTGAAAGGATTAAACAAAGTAATTTTGAAATGTGAGTCAGGGTATTAAAAACAGAGCAACCTATGACACTCTTAGAAAGATTCTTACTTTGGAGGATTCGAAAACTCACTTCCTGCAGTCGTGAGATTCGTGGGGAAGAGTAGAGAGTTGAAATGGCATGCTTAGAATCTGAAATGGCTAATGATCGTCAGTTGGTCTGTAAATCAAAGTTTGGTTTCTGGGACGGCTTGAGAAGAATGTGCAAGATCTTAAAATATATACCTGTGTGTAAGGTTTAATGGCATAGGCCAGAATTAGCAGGGAAAGAGGTTACAGCATTAGGACGTACAGAAACATGTAAACCCTTTAAGGTGAGGCATGAGGAGATATGTCATTGAAAAGGACTATGACAGAGATGAGAAGTGCTCCATCATGTAACGTTTGTTTGGAGTGTCTGGTGACGCCATCAGTTGTAAAATATTTCACAGTTGGGAAGGAGGCCTTGGACTTGCTGTTGTCATCATAACATTTCAGCATTTAAGTTGCCAATACCGTGTCAAGACAAATATATGTATCCTGATCATAACGCTTGAACGATTTTGGACAAATTTAGGGAGAAGACTTCTAGTCTGTTCAGATAGAGGTTATTATTGTTGCCTTTCAATTTGGAAGTTATATAGGTGACCGGACGAGAACCCATACTTGCTGACAAGTTGTCGAGACTTAGATGAAAAAAAAGGCGTTCAGTCGCAGAAGTAAACTGACTGAAATAGAATAGAGTTGTGAATGTTAGCACACTTAGTGTCGATGTAATATATATGTATTGCAGTCTACTGGAACAATAAGAATAAAAGGTTTAAATGAGGCCATCTTTGTATATGGATTTTTTTTTTTCACTTTAAAAAGGTTATTTTCTCTTTGCTTTTTTCTTGAAGAGATGTCTTTAGGGTAGATCCCGAACTGTAACCTGAAAACAGCTTAAGTAAATAACTGAGAAGGCATTTAAGTTTTATTAAAACTTTGGCAACAATGGAAAGGCATTGGACAGGTTTTCGCGTTTTGATTTTAGCTGCAGCGTTCAGAAGCTGCTTGGGATCCCAGAAGGGTTGGAAGTTTCAATACATGATCCCCAGCTGCTATTCTCTATGAACACTCACTTAAAGTTGCTTCCTGGATTCGAGAACTGCACATAAGATTTTGTGTTTGAATTTACCTTTTTGCCAAGGGGTGTGCTTATGGGATGTTCCAGTGTTAGCGCAGTTAATTAGTAGAAGGCACTGTATCTAATGGTAACACAGGTGTTCCAGTAGAGAAGCTGTCCCAAATTTTGTTGGCTCACCAGCCCTCTATCCAGGCGAACAACTTCCTCCCAAACTCATGTCCTCTTATTTTACAGCTTAATTGGAGCGTTTGAATGATTTGCATTTTGCTTTACGTTGAGTGGGTTGACTAGTTGCAACACATCTGGAAAACACAGTTAACATCTAAATTTTAAATAAGGTCTAGGCTGCCTGCTTAATATAAGTTGATGGGGTCTGGTCAGGTCCATAACACTTGTAGCTGAGGAGCTTCTGATTGTCTCCTGCTATTAAAAGGTTAGTGGAGGTGCGGGAGATGGTTTTCTGGAGGTTGTGCTGTGAGATGCTTCAGACATTCAGGGAGACCGGAGGATTTGGTGACCCAACTCTGGATGGAGCCTGGGAACTGCAGTTACAGCATCTGGGTCAGTTATATGAACACCAAATGGAGCAGAGGCTACAGAGAGGGGAAGCTCTGAAACCATGGAGTGAGGATGTTTGGGGAAAGGGATCTGCTGAATCCACCTCGGGTTTTCCAGGAACAGCTTGACAAGCTTTTCTCATTCCCTGCTATACCTGCGTGTGAGGTTTCTGTGTTATGCTCAAGGACACCCAGATGTCTCTGCACGTAAGCACTCTGAAGTTGCTCTCCATTTCCAGAACATGTTAGATTCCTCTGATCAAAATGGTTAATCCCATATTATCCACGTTAAATTTTTGCTGCCAGATGCTGGCACATTCAGCTAAACTGTTCATGCCCATTTCTAAATTTTCTACATCTTCATTACATCAACTTACCTTTTCACTTGTTTTAGTGTCAGCTGAAAATGTGGCTATAGTGTTTTCTCTCCTCTCATCCAAATAATACAGTGGATGGTAAATTGTCGGGTCATGTGGCCTGAAGTCTATGGAACCCCAAAAGTTGCCAACTACTAACGAAACAACTGTCCCATCTCTCTGCATTTTGTTGGCTCACCAGCCCTCTATCCAGGCGAACAACTTCCTCCCAAACGCATGTCCTCTTATTTTAAAGCTTAATATTTTGTGCAACGTTTAATCAATGCCTTTCCAAGTCCAGGTACTTTATTTCTCCAGGATCCCTGCTGCCTACTTTGCATGTCACATCTTTGAAGAATTTGCGCAAACATATGCTTTAAAAATGCTGATTCTGATGTATTTACTTTGCAAATCCGCTGTTGTTAATTAATTAATAATGGAGTCTCACAAATTCTCTTAATTCCCAACAGTTTGCTCACAAACTTTTATTGACAAGTGAAGCTGATTATTCCTAATCCCTAACTTTTCTGTATCCTCTATATTCCATTTCCCATGTTCCTCTGAAACAGGTACAAAGCTTTAAAAGATCTGTTCCATTCGTTGTGTAATAGGCATGAATGTCTGAATGGGTTCACTCAGTTCCTGGTTTTTACGCTCAACGGGCTGAATGTCCCCATGGTGTTCCTACATTATAGTCGCGATGGCCGGAATGTCCTGATTTACAGATTCAAATTCTGCTTCTCTTCCTCCTGATAATACGTCAGATTCCTGAGGGATTGTGGAATTTTCGTGTTTTTGTGCAACATTTTGAGGGGCTGAAAGGTCTCTTCATATTCCTTCACAATAGGCTCGAGATACTGAACAATCACCTCCTGCATCCCTGAAATGGGATCGAAGGAGTGAGTTGTCGTCTTCTGTTCCCATACAACAGACACATGGGTGAATAACCTCCACCTTTCCGTAAGAAGTCTCAAATAATTTTATCTCCTCCTTATATTCTCGTGTTGAATGGCCTCCTGTTATTCTAGTGTACCACTCTCTTCCAGTTCCTGTGTAGATACTTGAGGAGGCTGAATGGATTGATCCTGATGCTGAATAACAGGATACTGGTGCCTCATGGCCTATTCTGCGTGCAGTATTATAGACTCAAGGGGCTGTTTGGCCTCCTCCTGTAACTTATAACAGGATTCAAGGGCTGAATAACCTCGTCCAGTTCTGGTGTAACAGGGTCGAAGTCCTGAATAACCTGCTGCTTCCTGTGTTACAGGCTGGAGAAATGGAATTGGCAGTGTAATTGGCTTCTGTTGCTGACTCTTTCCGGTGTTCTATGTAAAAATAAGGTCACTTTTTATTCTTGTAATTTCTAATGCGTTTTGGATCAACCTGATAACCCTCCCCTTGTCAGTTAACTGCTTCATTGCAGGAATCAGTTGAAGGACGCATTTCTGATCTGTTACAGAGAGAAAAGTGAGGGAGAAAAGAAGAAAATGAAAGCAGGTTAGAGTGTACAAGCTCCAGCAAAGCAACCCTTTGATCAGAAACACTGGAATGAAAGGATCCTTTTATTGGAGACGAAGGCTCGTAATGTATCTCAGGAATATGTCCTTGGGTACCAGCTATTCGCAAACATCTCAAACATTTGGTTGACGGAATCAATTGCAATATATCTCAGTCTGCTGTAGGAGAAATGCAATGAGGAGATCCTCGGTGATGATGAGAATGCGGGAGGCTCACTTTGTTGAATGACCTACTCCTTTCCTGATGTTTCTGTGCAGTCTGTGGGAAAGCTCTGTCAATGTTGTCACAAGCTCTCAGATGTTAGGAAGGAGGTGTCTGCAGGGTCAACAGGACTGTGATTCCCATTCCCTTTTCTGATAACGAGGCTGGTGCCAGCTGTTCCGTCGGGTTATCATTCAAGACCGGGTAGCAAAGTCGGTAGAGCATTCGACTCTTAATCTGAGGGTCCAGTGTTCGAGTCCCCAATCGGGCGTCGGATTGTGGGCGCACGGTGGCACAGTGGTTAGCACTGCTGCCTCACAGCGCCAGAGACCTGCGTTCAATTCCCGCCTCAGGGGATTTAGGTGTTTGGAATTAGTACATTCTCCCCGTGTCTGCGTGGGTTTCCTCCGAGTGCTCCGGTTTCCTCCCACAATCCAAAAGTGTTGTGAATTGGCCATGCTCAATTGCCCGTAGAGTTACGTGAAGGGGGGAATGGGTCTGGGTGGGCAGCGGTTCGGTATGGACTTGTTGGGCCAAAGAGCCTGTTTCCACACTGTAAATAATCTAACCTAAGACCACGGATCAGTTTGATACAATTGAATGACTTGTTTGACTGTTTCAGAGACCAGTGAAGAGTTTATCACATGTCTCTGTGTCTGGAGTCACTCTTATGCCAGACCAGGAAAACACAGGAGATTCACTTCCTGAAAGTGCATTGTTTACAATCAACATTGGCTTCAAGGTCACTGTTACTGACACCAAATTTTCGGTCTCAACATTTTATTAATTGTTTTTAACTTCCACCAGCTACCAGAGCATTATCCTGGTCTGGATTAGTTATCCAGTGACATTTCCTCAACAGCACTATCTCCACATGGAGAACTATCAGAAACCACACTGAACAGGTAAATGTTGTGCTGCTTTGGTCATACTATAATTATTTTCCTCTTAAGGGACTTATCATAGTAATTTTCCACATTGCCAGATAGATGTCAGAATCAGAAATGGAATGAAACAGCTTCCCCAGAAACAGGATTTGTTGTATATTGCCTATGTCATATCTACTGTGTTCAGATGTTTCTTCACGTCACATAGAGCGAATCAAATTATTTGAAAACTGCCATCTGTGATGCTGTAGGCATTCTGACGAGGTGAGTTAAATCATAAACTCAACACTTCTGGCTGAGTATGGTGTAGATACGATTCCTTGTTTATTGCACTGATATGTTCCATTATTTAGGATGGGGACATGTATATGACCTTCTCCTGCATTGAGTTGATTAATCCATTTACGACTGGGTGTGGCAGGACTGCTGAGCTTCGATCTGATCTGTTAGTCTTGGGATCATTGCGCCCTTTCTATCAGATGTTAGTTCTGCTGTTTGGAATGGAACCAGTCAAGTGTGGTAGCTTTAAAGGGATGTCAACAGTTTTAGGTACACATGGTTCTGACCCTGGCATGTTTACCCTTACTCGTCACTGAACCATAGATCAGCTTGATGGTAATGGTAGCGTGACGGATTATCCGGGGCAAAAAGTTACAGATTATAATTTTATGTAATTCTGCTTTTGCTGTTGCTGTGGTCTACAGCACCACATGGAATACATGGTTTGAGCTGGAATATCTCTAATACAGTTCTGCTGCCTGTTGCCCAGTTCACACCGAGACCCATTCACCCATCAGCCATGTACTCAGTGACCTACTCAGTTTCTGATGGGTTATATGTCCAATTTTATATTCTCATTCCCTGAGGGTCTCTCCATGGTGTCACACTTACAGTTTGTCTCATTCCACAACACGCTTTAATATATTCATCTGAATCCTTTCCCTTCCAGTATGTGCTACCTTCTGAGTTTAGAGTGAATACATCTCCCTCTGTTTCTCTCCCTAGGAGTAAGAGCTCTGTAGTGTCAGTGAGGCCAGCCTTACGTCGTTTCAGAACCAATGAATTTGTGCGTCTTGTGTTATCTTTCACTTCCCGGTATATGGCGCTCCAGGGTTGGACAGGGGGTTTGAGCAACGTTGACACACATCTTTGAAAAGTGTTGAAAAACAGAAATTGGTGGGAAGTTAAGCAGGTCTGGCAGCATCTGTGGAGTGAAAGTAGAGTTAATCATTGATTCCAGTCATCGTTCTTCAAGGCTCACAGATTCGTTTTTTGTTCTGGTTTCAGATTTCTGGTATCAACAGTTATTTGTTTTATTGAAAATGTGTTTTGTTCATTTCTGGAGAAACATAGCAGATCTGCAGCATGTACAGAGACAGAGAAACAGAGTTAGCGTTTCAAGCCCAGTGTGACACTTCTTCAGAACAGAAAAGGATTGTAAAAAGGGCTTTTTAATCCATTGCCAGAGGTAGTGGAGGGGTGATGGGAGACAGACGGTGTGTAGGTGCAATGCCACTGACGAATGGACTTTTGTTTGTGGTAAAAGAGAATCAAATGTAAATTGAGTATACATTAGATTGTAAAGGGGGGAATTGGGTTCCTTAATTGAGACAAACGATTCATAAACAAGGCGAGTTCATTGGGAGACCAAGAGAAGGAATATATGAAGATTTGAGGACAGCCATAATGGCGTCATGCTGTGTAGTTATGGAATTGAATACTAACTCCTACAGGCTGTAACGTACCAAAGTAAAATATGAGGTGTTACTCGAGCCTGGGTTGTGCTTCATTGGAACATTGCAGCTGCCCAGGACTGAAATGTTAGCATGAGAGCAAGGTAGGTTATTGAAATGGGAAACAATGAGAGGGTCAGGGTTATTCCTACAGACAGAGTGGGAGTGTTTCTCAATGCAGTCTCTGTTTGGTCTCCCCAATTTAAAGGAGACTGAATTGTGAGCAGCAATGACAAGAGGCTGGATTTAAAGAGTACAAGTGAAATGCTGCTTCTTCTGGAAGGTTTGTGTTGGTTGTTAAGAAATGAGGAATGAGTTAGCGATCTTTTTCAAATGTCCAAATGTATTTCTTCTTATATGTAGACTACATAGTTCCACAATTTTGTGAGAGTAAGTACTACAGGTGCGAGAGGCCAGAGTTGGAGCTGGATAAACACAGCAGATCAGACAGAATCAGAGGAGCAAAAAGGCAATATTTTGATCTTGGACCTTTCATCAGGACTGGTGAGGTGAAGGGGAGCCCAAAAATGGAGCGATGGGATATGGAAGGGCAAAGGGTAGGCATGATGGTGCTGTAAACATGCAGGTATGAGGTTACTGTGATTGGTTAGTGGGAAGGATGGTGCAGATATGTGAGTGAGATGATGGACAGGTGGATCTGGTCAGGGAGAAGGAATATGGAATAAGGTTGCATGTGGAGGGACTTTGAAGCTTCTGCAGTCAATATTGAGGCCATTGGGCTATCAACTTCAAAGGAATATTCTCAGGTGGTGTTCCTCTGGCAGTGGACAGGCTAAGGAAGGGCATATCCCGGGACGAGTTGGAGGGGGTATTAAAATGGAAGGTAACTGGAAAGTCAGGTTGGTTGTTGTGTTCAGAGCACTGGTGCTCCATACAGAGCCTGATCCTGCCCCACCAAGCACATCTCCTACTCCGGATGTGGTCTCCTCTCTATCAGGGAGACCAAAGGGAAATTCAGGGACATATTCATCGAGCACCTGCTCTCTGCACGCTTTAACCAACCCTACATTCCAGTTGCCATTCATTACCCCCTCACACCCACCCCCCAACTTGCTCATCCAGCGACAGGTCCATCCTTGGCCTCATCCACTGGCAGAATGAGGCCAAACGGAAACTAGGGAACACAACCTGATCTTTCAGCTGGAGAGCTTACAGTTCACTGGTCTAAATATTGACTTCACTGGCTTCAAAATCTCTCCACCCACAGCCTTATTCCATGTTCCCCTTTCCTGACTTGACCTAAGCTGTCCATCTTCTTATTCGCATATCCCCTTCCCACTGACCAATCACATTATCCCCTTACTTGCATCCCCTATTGTCATCCCATCTACGCTTCCCTCAGCTCCACGCCCCTCCCTCTATTTACTTCCCGGCTCCCCTTCCCCCGACCCAATCCTGATGAAATCTTTCAGCCTGAAACGTTGACTTTCCTGTTTCCTAGGTTGCTGTCTGACCTGCCGTGCTTTTTCAGCTTCATATGTATTGCTATATCCGCAGTAACCGATTTTATTGTGCTTTTTGTACATTTATTTTAGTCTGTTTACTGACAAGCTTATCTCAACATTCTCACTACAGGGTCAAGGAAACAGTCTCTTTGTCACGAATGCTCCTGTCTGCTTCGAAATGATTTCCTTTGTTATAACTGTACTTTCAAGTCTGCTGTTCGCAATATCGTTGTAAATGTAACTCTTGTTATGCTGTAGCTTAATCACACCACGTCCAATATGCTTCACAACTTCCTTGTTCTTATACTCCACGCATCTATTCATAAACGTAAGGATCCATTAAGTCCTTCTCTACAACAGTTTCAACTTGCCTGACCATTTGTAATTTCCTGTCTTTTGTGTCCCTCTCTCCTTAAACAGGGTGGTTGCATTTACCAGTCCTCCATCACGCCAAAATTTCCTGAAAAATCACCAGCAATGCTTCCACAATCACCTTCGGCATCTCTTTAGAACTACGGGGTGTTCTCCAACTGGTCTCGCTGATTGATCTAACTTCACCTTCCCCAGCTCCTTCTCCTTCTTGGTGGTCACTATACTCACCTCTACCCTCTAACTGTCTTGAAGTTCTGACATTTTTCTGGTGTCTTCCACCGTGAAGTCTATTGCAATGTATTCAATTCCTCTGCCATTCCATTGCTTCCCATAACTATTCAAGCTTCATTTTCCAACATTCCTTTGTTTGTTCTTTACTCCCTGCCTTCCTTGTTATAGATCTAAAATTCTCTTTCAATGTTCTATTACATTATTAACTAGCATAATATCATATTTCACCCTCTCCTCCCAGTTGCTGTTCTTAGTTATCCGTGCTGGAATTTATAGGCTTCGTAATCGTCTAGATTCCCAATAATCTTCACCACATTGTGCGCATTTTCTTTTACTTTTATGCTGTCCCTGAGTTCGTTATCACACAGGGCTGCCTTGTCTTCCGCTGAATATCTTTCTTCTTACTTGGGATGAATTTCTGATGTGCTGCTGAATTATCTCCAGAAACTCCTGTCATTGCTGCTTCACCATATTCCCGTGCTCAGCTCCCCTTTCAACTAACTCTGGCCAACGCCACCCTCATGTCTTTTTATTTACATTACTCAATTTTATGCCAACTCATCCAAATGTTTGAGACATTGGACACGAAGAACGATTGGAGGATTTTTTAACTAGATGGAAAGACAGTGACAGAGAGAGAGAGAATATAGACGTGGAGATGTAAAAATATGGAAGCCTACATGATTGATAGAATTAGATGTGCTTCCGTATTTGGTTTGACAATTCCTGTGTTCTGTGGTCCTTTGTACAGTACATGTGCAAACAGATTAATCTGTTGAAATCCTGGATTTGATGCCAGAACTTTTATCTCCATCAATATGACAGGCATCAACTATTGAGAGAACCCAGTATATGTTTCCTGGTAGAAAATGGATTAACTGAAACAAGTTCGCACACCAGAAGCAGGAATTTATAACATCCATCCGAGAAGAATGAAAGATTAGATCAGGGAATGCCAGAAAGAGGCAGAAGGCAGACGGTACGTTGAGAGTAGGGGAACATAACATCTCAGCTGAAGTGTAAATAACATTAATATTTTATAAATTTTGTGCATCACATGCATCATGTTTGTTAAGTCTGTCTCTCTTGTTCATTCTGAATATGTTGCACACATATGCACAATCTATCTGCACACACACACACACACACACACCAATGACTGTTCAGCCATTCCATTTCAAATGATTCTGTTTTGTTTACATTGTCACTTAACATTCCTTCTTCTGAATATATTCTGCTTCTTTCACTGCATTTTATTCTGTCTGTTAAGATGTCACTTTACTCCTCATCAGTCACCAAAGCCACTGTCTTCTATTCCTTTCTGTTTCTTAACCCATGAAAAATACGTACTGTGTCTGACCCTTGAATCCCAATAAACAGGTCAATTTTAAATAGAACACTTACTTTTGCGCTAAGGCTACAAAAAATCTCAAAAAGAAAAGGCATACAAATTGTGCAATAAGATGTTTCCATCTTTACAAACAGATTATAGAATTGCATTATGTAAACAATAAATAATTAACTGGTAAGTGCTGTGAGAGTAAATCCAGGGAAATCCGTATTTCTTGTGTATGTTCAGGGCAGTCGTGCCCAGAAGCAGTTTTTATATTGGAAGTTGTTGTGGTGGAGGAGACTTCAGTGTAGTAACATCATCTCGATTGACGCTGTGTAATGATGACTATTCAGGTAGGTTACTGTCCCATCTTCTCTATTGTTGGTGTTCCTGGTGAGTCGATCTCTGCCCATTTACTAATTCTCTAACCCGTTGTGAATGTCATCGTTTTCTCTGTAGTGTATATTTGGCAAAGATCCAAACTATTGTCTTCGCTTTCAATCACAATCTCCATTTCTATCCCATGAATTTCATATCCCTCGCTTATAAGCATCTGAGGAGAAACTAAAGTGTTCATAACCACGATTACCCCATTTTATTCTGAACTGATTTATATATCAATATTTCATCTACGTCAAAACCTGTCCACTCCCATCTTCACAATATTCCCAGTCTTCACTTCTGCCTCAACGCTGTTTCTGAATAAGCCATCATCCACACCTTTCTAGTTACAATTCTCTTCTGGCAACTCTTCTCGTTATACATATTTTGATCACAAACTTTTTCTTACCTCGACCTGGACCTATGCCAGGTGCAAAGTGTGAAGTCAGTTTGATTCTAAAATGAGTTTCAGCATAACCTGTAATCTCACAGTGGGGGAGAGGATTATGCTGTCAGTGACCAGGAAGTGAAAGTTTAATTGAACTGTCTTGATTTTAGAACTTTCTGAGCAGGAATGGATTTCACGTCCATCATCTCCCAATTGCAGTATTCCGATGTATTCACACAGTGACGGAATCCATCTCTGCCTGCTGCTAAGGGTAATATAATCGTGCTGTCTCCATAATGGAAGGTACCAAAAATCTTCTCGAAATAAAATGGGACAGATTGACTGATAAGAACAAAAAAGAACATGATTAGAATTAATAAAGTGAACTTACTCAAAAACTAATTGAATTGAAGGTTGACAAGTTACTGCACCAAATGAGTTCCATCCGAGGTTTCACGGAAGTGGCATTACAGCTAGTGAATGAGTTATAGAGTCATACAGGACAGAAACAGACGCTTCGGTCCAACCAGTCCATGCTGACTAATTCAATTCCAAACTAACTTAGTCCTACCTGCCCGCACTTGGCCCATAGCCGTCCAATGAGAAAGTGAGGACTGCAGATGCTGGAGATCAGAGCTGAAAATGTGTTGCTGGAAAAGCGGAGCAGGTCAGGCATCATCCAAGGAGCAGGTGAATCGACGTTTCGGGCATAAGCCCTTCTTCAGCAATGAGGAAAGTGTGTCCAGCAGGCTAAGATAAAAGTTAGGGAGGAGGGACTTGGGGGAGGGGCGTTGGAAATGCGATAGGTGGAAGGAGGTCAAGGTGAGGGTGATAGGCCGGAGTGGGGTGGGAGCGGACAGGTCAGGAAGAAGATTGTAGGTTAGGAAGGCGGTGCTGAGTTCGAGGGATTTGACTGAGACAAGGTTGGGGGGAGGGGAAATGAGGAAACTGGAGAAATCTGAGTTCATTCCCTGTGGTTTGAGGGTTCCTAGGTGGAAGATGAGGCGCTCTTCCTCCAACCGTCGTGTTGTTACGGTCTGGCGATGGAGGAGTCCAAGAACCTGCATGGTGGAGTGGGAAGGGGAGTTGAAGTCATGAGCCACGGGGTGGTTGGGTTGGTTAGTCTGGGTGTCCCAGAGGTGTTCTCTGAAATGTTCCGCAAGTAGGAGGTAAAACAAACAAAGCTACCTTGATGTTAGGTCTGAGGAAAATATTAGAACCTTTTATGATGAATTTTATAAGTCGACACTTGGGAAATCATGATGTGACTTGGTACAGTCAGCTTAGATTTAGAAACCGGAAATCAGCATTGAGAAACCTGTGGAGTTTATGTTAGTTGATGCATCCACAAAAGAGAAAGAGTGTGAGTGGTGTATCTGAATTTGCAGAATACTTTTTTACATTGTTTCTAACAAGTGAACAAACGAAGTTGGAGTACATTGAAAAGATGCAGACGGGGTGATCTGAATATACCACATGGATTGAGAATTGGTCAGTGGAAGCAATACAGAGCTTCTTGCTCTTTTAGGGACTGAAGACAGTTACTCATGGGATATCACAAGTTTTAGTGTTTGAACCACAAAAATTTGGAAGGCATAGAAATGATTTGGATGTGAGAAATAAATAGCATGTATCTCATTTTGTATTGATTAAATTATACAAGGTTGGGAAGTGTTGTTTTTCAAAAGGACCCGAATGTTCTTGATCATGGGTCACCAAGAATAGCACATCCAAGGCCGTAAGTATTGAGCATCTTATACAGTACGCTGTCCTTCATTGTAATATGATTCAAGTGCCAAGGAAAGCCGTCTTGCCATATTTGTAGGGCCTTGATGAGAGAGTGTTTGTGGCACTGTGAAGAAGTATGATCTCCTTTGTAAGGCACGATCTCATTAACACTGACACAACTCAAGCAAGTATTAGCAGTCTAATCCATGAGATGATCTCTCCATGAGGAGACGGTGTTGGAACTGAGTAATTAATCTGTCGTGCTAGGAGACAAAGAGGGATCATTACGCTGAAACGTGAGGGTTAGCGACTATCACATATTTCTAAAAGAGACACTGTTATTGTGAGAAATAATTAATTTATTATATTTATTGTCACATGTGCCTAAGTCCAGTGAAAGCTTTATTTGTGAGCAGTACAGACAGATGAAAGTAAGCAAGGACACACAGACCATAGGGTGAAAAATAAACTTGGACAGAGTAAGGCGTGCAGGTTACAATACGCAGGACATTAAAAAAAATCAACATGAACAAGATCATCATTAGTTGGAGTTACAGAGTCCATTCATCAGTCTAATATAGTATCCCTAATACTTTATATGCCTGGATGATTGCTCCCTACCTTAATGTGCCGTCGCCATGAGGTCCTACAAGAAAAAAATTAGGGATTTAGGAACAAACTTAACAAAGTATGACATCGGAGGTAGTAATCTCAGGATTGCTACCAGTGTCAAGTGCTAGTCAGAGTAGCAAAGATAGAATAATCAGAAGAATGTGTGGCTTGAGAGATGGTGCGGGGGGAGGGTTCCGATTTTTGGGATATTGGGACCGGTTCTGGGGAAGGTGGAACTATCACAAATTGGACGGTCTACATCTGGGTAGGACTGGAGCCAATGTCCCATGGAGTGCATTTGCTAATGCTGTTGGGAAGGGTTTAAACTAATGTGGCAGGGGATCGGGAAACAAATCTGTTTGGTGAACAGAAGGGAGTGAGTAACTAAAGCCTAAGTAATGAGATAATGAAATCCGCATGACTTAGGGGAAGAGGAGGCACAAAGCAGAGGATGAACACAGATGGACTTGTAGTTTTAATACAATAAGTATAGCAGGTAAGGCAGGTGAACATAGGGCTTGGAATAGTACCTGGGAATATAATGTTATTGATGTTACTGAGACTTGGTTGAGGGAATGACGTGATTGGCAACTAAATATCCCAGGACATTAATGCTTCAGGCGGTGTAGAGAGGAAGGTAAAAGGGGTGGATGACAAATGTCACTTGTCAAAGAAGATATTACAGCTGTGCTGAAGAGTGCACCATGGAAGAGTCGAGCAGTGAGGTATGAGCATTTCTGTGAATATTGTTTAAGGGCAGGAGGCAGGGTGTTTTGGAAGATTGTATGTGTGTTTCTGTGCATATCTGTTTAATGACAGGAGTCAGGGTGGTGGTCGAGAGTTTGTGTTGTTTGTTTCCATGTATATCTATTTAATGACAGGAGACAGGGTGGTGGTCGAGGATTGTGTGTGCATTTCTGTTTATAACTGCTAAATGGCAGGAGACAGGGTGGTGATGGACGGTTGTGTGTGTGTGTGTTTCTGTGTATATCCGTTTAATGGCAGGAGACAGGGTGGTGGAGGAGGGAGTATGTGTGTGTTTCTGTGTATATCTGTTTAATTGCAGGAGACAAGTTGGTGATGGAGGTTTGGGTACCACTGTGCGTGTGTGTGTGTGTTTCAGTGCATATCTGTTTAATGGCAGGGGAGAGGGCGGTGGTGGAGGGTTGTCTGCATGTTTCTGTAAATTTCTGTTTAATAGCAGGAGACAGCGTCGTGGTGGAGGATGACTGTTTAACGACCGGAGACAGGGTAGTGCTGGAGTTTTGTGTGTGTATTTCTGCATGTATCTGTTTAATTGCAGGAGATAGGGTGGTGGTGGAGGGTTCTGCATGTATCTGTGTTTCGGTGTATATGTGTTTAATAGCAAGATACAGGGTGGTGATGGAGGATTGTGTGTGTATTTCTGTGTGTACCTGTTTAATGGCAGGAAGCAGGGTGGTGATGGAGGGTTGTGTGTGTATTTCTGTGTGTACCTGTTTAATAGCAAGGAGACAGGGTGTTCGTGGAGTGTTATGTGCATGTGCTTGTGTATACATCTCTTTAAATGCTGGAGACAGGTTGGTGGCGGAGGGTATAGTGTGTGCATGTTTCTGAGTATATCTGTTTAATGACAGGAGACAGGGTGGGTGCTGGAAATATGTGTGTATGTGTCTGTATATATCTGTGTAATTGCAGGACACAATGGTGGAGGAGGGTGTATGTGTGCATGTGTGTGTTTCTGGGTATACCTATTTAATGGCAAGAGACACTGTGGTATTGGAGTGTTGAGTGTCTGTGTTTCTGTGTCTCCGTGCTTAGTGGCAGGAGACACGGCGGTGTTGGAAGGTTGTGTATGAATGAGCGTTTCTGTGAATATCTGTTTAAGGGCAGTAGGCAGGGTGGATGTGCAAGTTTGTATATTTGTTCCTGTGTATATCTGTTTAATGGCAGGAGTCAAGGTGGTGGTCGAGAGTTTGTGTGTGTTTGTTTCTATGTATATCTATTTAATGACAGGAGACAGGGTGGTTGTCAAGGATTGTGTGTGCATTTCTGTGTATATCTGCTCAATGGCAGGAAACAGGGTGGTGGTGGAGGGTTGTGTGTGCGCTTCTGTGCATATCTGTTTAATGCCAGGAGACACAGTGGGGTGGAGGATTATCTCTGTGTGTTTTTTTTTCTGTGCATGTCTGTTTAATGGTAGTTGATAGAGCAGTGTGCAGGGTTGTGTGCGTTTTTCTGTATATATCTGCTTAATGACAGGAAACAGACTGGTGTTCATGGAGGGTTGTGTCTGTGTGTTTCTGTGTATATCTGATTAATGCAGGAAACAGGGTGGTGGAGGAGGGTTTTACATGTGTCTGTGTTTCGGTGTATATCTGTTGAAGGGCAGTAGACAGGGTGGAGGTTGAGGTTGTGTGCATGTATTTCTGTTTATATCTGCTCAATGGCAGGAGAACAGGGTGGTGTTGGAGGGTTGTGTGTGTGTTTTTGTGTATAACTGTTTACTGACTTGAGACAGGATGGTGCTGAAGATATGCGTGTATGTTTCTGTCTATATCTGTTTATTTGCAGGAGACAGGGTGGTGGAGGAAGATGGTGTGTGTGTTTCTGTAGAAATGTGTTGAATTGCAGGAGATAGGGTGGTGGTGGAGGGATTTGTGTATGTGTTGCTGTGTATATCTGTTTATGGGTAGGAGACAGGGTGGTCGTGGAGGTTTGTGTGTGTGTTTCTGTGTAGACCTGTTTAAGTGCTGGAGACAGGGTGGTAATAGAGGGTTGTGTGTGTATATTTATATATATCTCTAATCAATGGCAGGAGAACAAGGTGGCGTTGGAGGATTGCGTGTGTGATTCCATGTATATCTGTTTAATGGCAGGAGGCAGGGGATGGTCGAGAGTTGTGTATGTTTCTTTCTGTGTATATCTGTTTAATGGCAGGAGACAGGGTGTGTGGTCAAGGGTAAGGAGTGTGTGCATTTCTGTGTATATCTGCTCAATAGCAGGAGACAGGGTGGTCTTGGAGGTTTGTGTGAGTGTGTGTTTCTGTTAATATCTGTTTAAGGGCAGAAGACAGGGTAGTGGTGGTGGAGGGTCTTGAGTGTGTGTCCCTGTGTATATCTGAGTAAAGGCAGGAAACACAATGATGGTGGGGGGATGTGTGTGTGTTTCAGTGCATTTCAGTTTAATGACAGCAGACAAGGTGGTGATGTTAGGTTGTGTGTGCGGGTTTCTGTGTAAATCTGTTTAATGGCAGGAGGCAGGGTGGTGATTGAGGATTGCGTGTGTATTTCTGTGTGTACCTGTTTAATAGCAGGAGGCAGGGTGGTGATGGAGTGTTGTGTGCGTATGTTTCAGTATACATCTATTTAAGGGCTGGAGACAGGGTGGTGGTGGATGGTAGTGTGTGTGTGCATGTTTCTGTGTATAACTGTTTAATAACAGGAGACAGACTGGTGCTGGAAATATGTGTGCATGTTTCTGTATATATCTGTGTAATTGCAGGACACAGTGGTGGAGGAGAGAGATACGTGTGTCTTTCTGGGTATATCTATTTAATGGCAAGAGACAGTGTGGTGGTGGAATATAGAGCGTCTGTGTTTCTGTGTCTATTGCTTACTGCCAGGAGACAGGTTGGTGTTGGAGGGTTGTGTATGTATGAGCGTTTCTGTGAATATCTGTTTAAGGGCAGTAGGCAGGGTGTACGTGGAAGATGGTATATGTGTTTCTGTGTATATCTGTTTAATGGCAGGAGTCAAGGTGGTGGTCGAGAGTTTGTGTGTGTTTGTTTCTGTGTTTATCTTTTTAATGACAGGAGACAGGGTGGTGGTCGAGGATTGTGTGTGCATTTCTGTGTATATTTGCTCAATGGCAGGAGACGGTGGTGAAGGAGGGTTGTGTGTGTGTTTCTGTGTATATCTGTTTAATGGCAGGAGACGGAGGTGGTTTAATTTTGTGTGTGTTTCTGTGGATATCTCTTTATTGAGAGGAGGTTGGGTGGTCTTGGAGGGATGTGTTTGTGTGTGTTTCTGTGTATATCTGCTTAATAGCGGCAGACAGCGTGGTGTTGGAGGGTTGTGTTGTGTGTTTCAGTGTAAATCTGATTATTGCAGGAAACAGGGTGTGGCACAGGATGTTGTGTGTGTCTGTTCCTGTGTATATCTGTTTAAAGGCAGGAAACGCGGTGATGGTGGAGGGATGTGTGTGTGTTTCAGTGCATTTCAGTTTAATGACAGCAGATAGGGTGGTGATGTAGGGTTGTGTGTGCGTGTTTCTGTGTATATCTGTTTAATGGCAGGAGACAGGGTGGTGATTGAGGATTGTGTGTGTATTTCTGTGTGTACCTGTTTAATAGCAAGAGGCAGGGTAGTGATGGAGGGTTGTGTGTGTATTTCTCTGTGTACCTGTTTAATAGCAGAAGACAGGGTGTCCGTGGAGTGTTGTGTGCGTGTGTTTCAGTATACATCTATTTAAGGGCTGGAGACAGGGTGTTCATGGTGTGTTGTGTGCGTGTGTTTCTGTATACATCTATTTAAGGACTGGAGACAGGCTGGTAGTGGATCGTAGTGTGTGTGTGCATGTTTCTGTGTATAACTGTTTAATGACAGGAGACAGGCTGGTGATGGAGGGTTGTGTGTGTGTGTGTTTCTGTGTATATCCGTTTAATGGCAGGAGACAGGGTGGTGGTGGAGGATTATCTGTGTGTGTTTTTTTTTCTGTGCATGTCTGTTTAATGGTAGTTGATAGGGCAGTGGTGCAGGGTTGTGTGCTTTTTTCTGTATATATCTGCTTAATGACAAAAACAGACTGGTGTTCATGGAGGGATTTGTGTGTGTGTTTCTGTGTATATCTGATTAATGCAGGAAATAGGGTGGTGGAGGTGAGTTTTGCATGTGTCAGTGTTTCGGTGTATATCTGTTTAAGGATAGTAGACAGGGTGGAGTTGTGTGCATGTATTTCTGTTTATATCTGCTCAATGGCAGGAGAACAGAGTGGTGTTGGAGGGTTGTGTGTGCGTTTCTGCGTATAACTATTTACTGACTTGAGACAGGATGGTGCTGAAGATTTGCATGTATGTTTCTGTCTATATCTGTTTATTTGCAGGAGACAGGGTGGTGGAGGAAGATGGTGCGTGTGTTTCTGTGGAAATGTGTTGAATTGCAGGAGACAGGGTGGTGGTGGAGGGATTTGTGTATGTGTTGCTGTGTATATCTGTTTATGAGTAGGAGACAGGGTGGTCGTGGAGGTTTGTGTGTGTGTGTTTCTGTGTAGACCTGTTTAAGTGCTGGAGACAGGGTGGTGATAGAGGGGTTTGTGTGTGTGTATTTATATATATATCTCTGCTCAATGGCAGGAGAACAAGGTGGTGTTGGAGGATTGCGTGTGTGTTTCCGTGTATATCTGTTTAATGGCAGGAGGCAGGGTGGTGGTCGAGAGTTGTGTATGTTTCTTTCTGTGTATATCTGTTTAATGGCAGGATACAGGGTGGTGATCAAAGGTAAGGTGTGTGTGCATTTCTGTGTATATCTGCTCAATGGCAGGAGACAGGGTGGTCTTGGAGGTTTGCGTGAGTGTGTGTTTCTGTTAATATCTATTTAAGGGCAGAAGACAGGGTGGTGGTGGTGGAGGGTCTTGAGTGTGTGTTCCTGTGTATATCTGATTAAAGGCAGGAAACACGGTGATGGTGCGGGGATGTGTGTGTGTTTCAGTGCAATGACAGCAGACAGGGTGGTGATGGAGGGTTGTGTTTTTATTTAGATTACATTACAGTGTGTAAACAGGCCCTTCGGCCCAACAAGTCCACACCGACCCGCCGAAGCGCAACTCACCCATACACCTACATTTACCCCTTACCTAACACTACGGGCAATTTAGCACAGCCAATTCACCTAACCTGCACATCTTTGGACTGTGGGAGGAAACCGGAGCAACCGGAGGAACCCCACGCAGACACGGGGAGAATGTGCAAACTCCAAACAGTCAGTCGCCTGAGGCGGGAAATGAACCAGGGTCTCCGGCGCTGTGAGGCAACAGTGCTAACCACTGTGCCACCGTGCCGCCCACTAATGACAAGCACACTAATGTGTGCGTGTTTCTGTGTATATCTGTTTAATGGCAGGAGACATGGTGGTGATTGAGGATTGTGTGTGTATTTCTGTGTGTACCTGTTTAATAGCAGGAGGCAGGGTGGTGATGGAGGGTTGTCTGTGTATTTCTGTGTGTACCTGTTTAATAGCAGAAGACAGGGTGTCCGTGGAGTGTTGTGTGCGTATGTTTCAGTATACATCTATTTAAGGGCTGGAGACAGGGTGGTGGTGGATGGTAGTGTGTGTGTGTGCATGTTTCTGTGTATAACTGTTTAATGACAGGAGACAGGCTGGTGCTGGAAATATGTGTGTATATTTCTGTATATATCTGTGTAATTGCAGGACACAATGGTGGAAGAGGGAGGTATGTATGTCTTTCTGGGTATATCTATTAAATGGCAAGAGACAGTGTGGTGGTGGAATATAGACTGTCTGTGTTTCTGTGTCTATTGCTTTCTGGCAGGAGACAGGTTGGTGTTGGAGGGTTGTGTATGTATGAGCGTTTCTGTGAATATCTGTTTAAGGGCAGTAGGCAGGGTGTACGTGGAAGATTGTATATGTGTTTCTGTGTATATCTGTTTAATGGCAGGAGTCAAGGTGGTGGTCGAGAGTTTGTGTGTGTTTGTTTCTGTGTTTATCTTTTTAATGACAGGAGACAGGGTGGTGATTGAGGATTGTGTGTGTGTTTCTGTGTATATCTGTTTATTGGCAGGAGACTGGGTTGTCGTGGAAGGGCTGTGCATGTGTGTGTTTCTGTCTATATCTATTTAAGTGCTGGAGACAAGGAGGTGGTAGAGAGATACGCGTGTGTTTCATTGCATATCTGTTTAATGACAGGAGACAAGGTGGTGGTGTGGGGCGTATGGGTCCGCGTTTCTGTGTACATCCGTTTAATGGCAGGAGATAGAGCGGTGGTGGAGGGAGTATGTGTCGTGTTTCTGTGTATATCTGTTTAATTGCAGGAGACAGGTTGGTGATGGACGTTTGGGTGTGTGTGTGCTTCAGCGCATATCTGTTTAATGACAGGGACAGGGCGGTGGTGGAGGGTGGTGTGTGCGTGTTTCTATGTATATCTGTTTAACAGTAGGAGACAGGGTGGTGATGGAGGGTTGTGTGTGTTTGTGTTCCTGTGTATGTCTGTTTAATGACAGGAGACAGGTTGGTAGTGGAGGGTTGTCTGCATGTTTTTGTAAATTTCTGTTTAATAGCAGGAGACAGCGTCGTGGTGGAGGACGGTGAGTGTGCGTTTCTGTGTATAATTGTTTAATGGCCGGAGACAGGGTGGTGCTGGAGTTTTGTGTCTGTATTTCTGTATGTATCTGTTTAATTTCAAGAGACAGGGTGGTCGTGGAGGGTTGTTTGTGTGTTTCTGTGTATATCTGCTTAATGACAGGATACAAATTTGGTGTCAAGGGTTGTGCATGCGTATGGGTGCGTTCCTGTGTATATCTGTTTAATGGCAGAAAACAATGTGGTGGAGGAGGGTTGTGTGTGTGTTTCTCTGTATGTCTGTTTAATGGCAGGAGACAGGGTGGTGGTGTCGAGATGTTTGTGTATATCTGTTTAATTGCCGGAGAGTATGTGATGGTGGACCTGTGTGTGTGTGTTTCAGTGCATATCTGTTTCATGACAGGGGACAGGGCGGTGGTGGAGGGTGGTATGTGCGTGATTCTGTGTATAACTGTTTAATGACCGCAGACAGGGTAGTGCTGGAGTTATGTGTGTGTATTTCTGTATGTATCTGTTTAATTGTAGGTGACAGGGTGGTCATGGAGGGTTGTGTGCGAGTTTCTGTGTGTATCTGCTTATCGACAGGAAACAAATTTGGTGTCAAGGTTTGTGCGTGCGCGGGTGTGCGTTCCAGTGTATATCTGTTTCGTGGCAGGAAACAATGTGGTGATGGAGGGTCGTGTGTGCGTTTCTGTGTATGTCTGTTTAATGGCAGGAGACGGAGGTGGTTTAGTTTTGTGTGTGTTTCTATGGATATCTCTTTATTGAGACGAGGTATGGTGTTTTTGGAGGGTTGTGTTTGTGTGTGTTTCTGTGTATATCTGCTTAATAGCGGAAGACAGCGTGGTGTTGGAGGGTTGTGTTGTGTGTTTCAGTGTATATCTGATTAATCGCAGGAAACAGGGTGTGGCGCAGGATGTTGTGTGTGTCTGTTCCTGTGTATATCTGTTTAATGGAAGGTGACAGCGTGCTGTTGGAGGGTTGGGTGTGTGTGTTTCTGCATATATCTGTTTAATGGCAGGAGACAGGGTAGTGGTGGAAGGTTGTGTGCCTGTGTTTCTGTCTATAACTGTTTAATAACAGGAGACAGGTATTGGTGCAGGTTGGTGTGCATGTGTTTCTGCATGTTACTGTTCAGTGGCGGGAGATAGGCAGAGGTGGAGGGTTGTGTGTGCGTGATTTTGCTTATATCTGTTTAATGGCAGGAGACAGGGTGGTGGTGGAAGGTTGTGTGCTTGTGTTTCTGTCTATAACTGTTTAATAACAGGAGACAGGTATTGGTGCAGGTTGGTGTGTATGTGTTTCTGCATATCCCTGTTTATGGCGGGCGGCAGGGCAACTTTGGAGGGTTGTGTGTGTGTTTCTGTGTATATCTGATTAATTGCAGGAGACAGTGTGGTCGTGGAGGGTTGTGTGTGTGTGTTTTTGTGTATCTGTTTAATGATAGGAAACAAATTGGGTGTCAAGGGTTCTGTGTGCGTGTGTGTTTGTGTGTATATCTGTGTAATGGCAGCGGACAGGATGTTCGTGGAGGCTTGTGTGTGCGTGCTTCAGTGTAGATCTGTGTAATGGCAGGAGACGGGATGGTCGTGGAGGATTTTATGTGGGTGTTTCTGTTTATATCTGTTTAATGGCAGGAGACAGTGTGGTCTGAATGATTGTGTGTGTGTGTGTTTCTGTGTACATCTGTTTAATCACAGGAGACAAGGTGGTCATGGCGTGTTTTGTGTATGTATTTCTGTTATATTAGTTTCGTGGCAGGAGACAGGAAGGTGGTTTAGGGTATTGTGTGCGTTTCTGTGTAAATCTGTTTATTGACCGGAGGCAGGATGTTAGTGGAGGGTGGTGTGTGTGAGTGTGTGTAAGTGTGTGGGTCTTTATATCTGTTTAAAGGAAGGTGACAGCATGATGGTGGAGAGTTGTGTGTGTGTGTTTCTGCATATATTTGTTTAATGGCAGGAGACAGGGTGGTGGTGGAGGGAATATGTGCGTGTTTCTGTGTATATCTGTTTAATTGCAGGAGACAAATTGGTGATGGATGGTTGTGTGTGTGTGTGCTTCAGTGCATATCTTTTGAATGACAGGGGACAGGATGGTGGTGGAGCATAGTGTGTGCGTGTTTCTGTGCATATATGTTTAATCGTAGGAGACAGGGTGGTGATGGAGGGTTGTGTGTGTTTGTGTACATTTCTGTTTAATGGCAGGAGACAGCGTGGTGGTGGAGAATGGTGATTGTGTGTTTCTGTGCATAACTGTTTAATGGCTGGAGACAGGGTAGTGCTGGAGTTTTGTGTGTGTACTCCTGTATGTATCTGTTTAATTGCAAGAGACAGGGTGGTCGTGGATGGTTGTGCGTGTGTTTCTGTGAATATCTGCTTAATGACAGGAAACAAATTGGGTGTCAAGGGTGATGGTGTCGAGATGTGTATGTGTTTCTATTTATGCCTGTTAATTGCGGGAGAGTGTGTGATGATGGACGTGTGTGTGTGTGTTTCTGTGTGTATCTGTGTAATGGCAGCAGGCAGAATGTTCGTGAAGGCTTCTGTGTGTGTTTCTGTGTAAATCTGATTAATAGCGGGAGACAACGTGGTGCTGGAGGGTTGTGTTGTGTGTTTCAGTGTATATCTGATTAATCGCAGGAAACAGGGTGTGGTGCAGGTTGTTGTGTGTGTATTTCTGTGTATATCTGTTTAATGGAAGGTGACAGCGTGATGGTGGAGGGTTGTGTGTGTGTTTCTGCATATATTTGCTTAATGGCAGGAGACAGGATGGTGGTGGAAGTTTGTGTGCTTGTGTTTCTGCCTATATCAGTTTAATAACAGGAGACAGGTATTGGTGCCGGTTGGTGTGTATCTGTTTCTGCATATTCCTGTTTAATGGCGGGAGGCAGGACGACGGTGGAGGGTTGTCTGTGTGTTAATGTGTATATCTGATTAATTGCAGGAGACAGTGTGGTCGTGGAGGGTTGTGTGTGTGTTTCTGTATATATCTGTTTAATGGCAGGAAACAATGTGGTGGTGAAGGGTTGTGTGTGTGTGTTTCTGTGTATGTCCGTTTAATTGCAGGAAACAAATTGTATGTCAAGAGTTGTGTGCGCGTGTGTGTTTGTGTGTGTGTGCCTATGTTTCTGTGTATATCCATTTAATCGCAGGAGACAAGGTGGTCATGGAGTGTTTTGTGCGTGTGTTTCTCTTATATTTGTTTCATGGCAGGAGACAGGAAGGTGGTTTAGAATATTGTGTGTGTTTCTGTGTATTGATCAGAGGCAGGGTGTTAGTAAAGGGTTGTGTGTGTGTGTTTCTGTGGAGGAGGGTTGTGTTGTGTGTTTCAGTGTATATCTATTGAAGGAGACAGCGTGCTGATGGAGGGCGAGGTGTTTGTGTTTCTGCATATATCTGTTTAATGGCAGGAGACAGGATAGTGGTGGAAGGTTGTGTGCTTGTGTTTCTGTCTATAACTGTTTAATAACAGGAGACAGGTATTGGTGCAGGTTGGTGTGTATGTGTTTCTGCATATTACTGTTCAGTGGCGGGAGACAGGGCAGAGGTGGAGGGTTGTGTGTGCGTGATTTTGCATATATCTGTTTAATGGCAGGAGACAGGGTGATGGTGGAAAGTTGTGTGCTTGTGTTTCTGTCTATAACTGTTAAATAACAGGAGACAGGTATTGGTGCAGGCTTGTGTATGCGTTTCTGTGTATCCCTGTTTAATGGCGGGAAATAGGGTGGCGATGAATGGTTGCATTTGTGTTTTATTTATACATCAGTTGAATTGCAGGAGACAGTGTGTTGTTAGAGGGTTGTGTGTGTCCATTGCTGTGTATTTCTGCTTACTGGCAGGAGACAGAATGGTAAAGGGGTATTGTGTGTTTGTTTCTGTATATATCTGATCAATAGCAGGAAACAACCTGGTGGTGTAGGGTTGTATGTGTGTGTTTCTGTGTACAACTGTTTACTGGCAGGAGACTACGTGGTGATAGAGGGTGGTTTGTCTGTGCTCTGTATAGACCTGTCGTGGTTCTGTTCGCCGAGCTGGGAATTTATGTTGCAGACGTTTCATCCCCTGCCTAGGTGACATCCTCAGTGCTTGGGGGCCTCCTGTGAAGCGCTTTTGTGATGTTTCCTCCGGCATTTATCGTGGTTTGTCTCTGCCACTTCTGGTTGTCAGTTCCAGCTGTCTGCTGCAGTGGCCGGTATATTGGGTCCAAGTCGATGTGTTTGTTGATAGAATCTGTTGATCAGTGCCATGCCTCGAGGATTTCCCTGGCTGTTCTCTGTTTGGCTTGTCCTATAATAGTAGTGTTGTCCCAAGTCGAACTCATATTGCTTGTCATCTGCGTGTGTGGCTACTAAGCTTAGCTGGTCGTGTCATTCCGCGGCTAGTTGGTGTTCATGAATGCGAATTGTTAGCTGTCTCCCTGTTTGTCCTATGTAGTGTTTTGTGCAGTCCTTGCATGGACTCCATCAAGTCACATCAAGTCAATAGCCCCTAAAGCTGCAACATGATTCTCCTGTGTGTTTGTTCATCAGCTTTCTTTGAACATACTGTGACACACCCCCACAACAGAATCGAGATCATCTGTTCCAGAGAAAATGACACTTCCACAAGTTCGTGGAAGGGAATCGAATCCAGAGCTCTGACCCAGGGGCAGGTGTGCTACCCACTACACAAGACTAAAACCATGCCCAGAATTTGAGTCACATTTTAAGTGTCAGTTTTCAGCTCTATATGGATTTATTAAATTCTGATTAACATTACTGAAAAACACAGGCAACAGTTCTCATTGTTAAACAAATAAAAGGTATTAGCCAGAACTATAGGGTGATGAGTGCATGTGCTCTGCCATCGAGACGAACAGTGAACTTCTTTAATTGCTTGGCTTTGATTTCCAGCTTCAATAGCTATTATCTGTAATCTGCAATATTAGGGCAAGAAATCTTGCAGAAACACACTGCACTGTGAGGGATCTCGAATAAATATCAATACTGAACACCAGAGATGAGGAAAGAGCACAATTTGTGGCCAAAAAACACTGGCCACTATTTCCAACCTCTCACATTTGGCTTCCCCCTTCCTGAAATTATTAAGTGATACAAGGCATCGGTTGACTTTCCAGCCTCTCCTTACCTTCTCATCCCTCTGCTTGCACAAAGCAAATCAAGCTCTTGATCTTTGGGAAACTCAAGGTCTGTGTTTGTAGGCCTTCTCGAGAGCGGAGGGTCTTTTAAACCTGAAGCAGGAGGGTGAGGGGGCAGTAACACCACTCACTGGGCTGACGTGTGGCAGTTCGAGTTTAACTTGGATAAATGCGAGGAATTGCATTTTGGTCAAATAAAAAAGCCGGGGCTAATGCAATTAATAGTAGTGCATTGGTAGTGTTGTAGAAAAGAGGGGCCCACAGGTGCAGATCAAATTCACAGAAGTTTGTGGCACTTATAGACAAGGTGTTTAAGGTTACTTCTTTGCTCAGACTTTTGTAGTCACAAGTTGAGAAGTCATGCTGAGATTGTGCAGGACATTGATGAAGCCTCTTCTGCAGTACTGTGTGCAGTTCTGTTATTGGAAGAAAATTATTAAGGTTCAGAAGAGATATACCAGGATGTCGCCAGGAACACCTCATCCTCTGCCTCGGGATCCGACAAACACAAGGCATGAACATTGAACTCACTAATTTGCAAATCTCCCCTCGACGACCAAGATCCCAGATCCAACCCTCCGACTCAGATCCGCCCTCTTGTGGGAACCTACCTGTCCATCTTCCTTCTCAACGATCCGCTTCAACTCTCCACCGACCTATCACTATCACCTCCTAGCTTTGCCTACCTATCACCAACCTTTCCCCCAGTCTCACCCCTACCACCCATTTATTTGTTAACCCCTTTACTCCTTCACAGTTCTGAAGAAGGGCCCTACCTGAAACGTTGACTCTCTTGCTCCTCGGAAGCTGCCTGACCTACTGTGCCTTCTCCACTATCATGCTTTATCTACACTTAATTCTCCAACATCTAGAGTCCCCATTGTCTCTTAGGTACAATTCTCTGCTAATCCCACATGTCTGTTATAACCCCACGCTGTCTTAAGTTTATATTCTGTCCAGATCATGGCCTATAGAAGTTCTCTCAAACTCTTACTGATATTGTCATGCCTCAGCAGTATTTACAGGGTCGATGTTTCCATTTATAAGCAGAGAAGCATGTTGGTGTTCCGATAAACCAATGGCATTACTTCCATATCCTATTCAGACTGAATGGTTACACACAATTAATCTACCAGGCTCAACATTCTTTCCCTCAGTCACCCTCGCATATCCAATCCAGACTGTGTAAATGTTAATCATTATTTTGAATTTTAATAAAACAGTATTGAATTGAAAGGCGTTGGCTGCAGCTGTTTGTTCAGTGACTGTGATTAATGTCAGTCTCCATGGATCCTAAATGTGTCACTGGAGGGCTTGCCTCTTTTATTAATGAAGGATTCAGTTCAATGTGTTATCCCATAGTATGAGTGGGAGCATTGACTCATGATCTAGAGCCACAGAATAATAATCTGTTAATATGAAGGAAATTGGTGGCATTGAAGTGAAACCATCATCATTAAGTATAAAAAGCCATACTGCTTGCCTCATGTCCTTTAGTGAAGGCAATGGGTCATCCTCCCCTGATCAGCGTAGCATCACACACCAAATGCACTATATTCAAAGTCTGACCATCTCTCTCTCTCTCTCTTTGTCTCTCCATAGATATAGGGAGTGGCGGTGGGATGAGGGGAACGTCCTCAGAGGCTCTTGTAACCCGAGTAGAAACAAGCCATGGATTTCGTCACCGTATCTATGTCTGTTTAGAACATCATGAGAGACTGTCCATTCCTCTTAAGTTTCAATGCAATCATCTTTTATTCTCTCAAAGCGCTAAAGATTACCCTTCATTCGCCCCTCATTTTACCACCAGCCCAGGGATTAGGCTGTGTGACTGCAAACCCACAGCAATGTGTTTTACTATTTACTGCCCTGTCGAACAGCTGAACCATCCACTCAGTTCAAGATAGGCATAACATGCTGCCCTGACATATGAGGGAAGAACAAAAGGAAAGATAGCACCCTTTCTCTGCCTGTTTCCCATATTCCTACGGCTCATTTCCATTCAGGTGGGTGACCATTCCTTATTTAAACTGCATTTTTCCTTAGTCTTTCCCTGAGTGTGATGTTCATTTCCCGTAGGAACTCTGTTGTTGGCTTTGTTGATCCTCACATATAGATGGAAGGAGCTTTTACATTCCACTTCAGGTGCAGCTATGCGAGAAGGAAAGGCTTTTAACGCCATAGGAAAGAAACGGAGATGTCTTAGTGAGGAAAAGGAATTATTGTGATCAAACTTAAGAGTGTTGTTGAGGCAGTCTTTGGAACATTGTGGACAGATTTTCTTTCCTTTATAAGAAATAATCGCCCTGCCACAGAGAGAGTGCTACAATTTTTCACCAGACTAATCCCTGGGATGGTGGTAAAATGAGGGGTGAATGAAGATTAATCTTTATCGCTGTAAGAGAATAAAAGATGATTGCATTGAAACTTAAGGGGAATGGACTGTCTCTCATGATGTTCTAAACAGACATTGATACTGTGATAAAATCCATGGCTTGTTTTTACTCGAGTTACAAGAGCCTCTGAGGACGTTCCCCTCACCCCACCCCCACTCCGTATATCTATAGAGAGAGAGAGAGAGAGATTCAGACATTGAATATCGTGCATTTGGTGTGTGATGTTACACTGAACATCACGTTATCCAAACACCTGAAAGCAGCCACAATATCTTCATTCAAAAACAGTTAACTATTCCCATCATCTTCTGACCTCCATGGAGAATATGGATCTGTCTACTCAGAGATGGAAGATGCCTCTTTGAGACTTGATGCAAAACAACTGGCTTCCATCCTCACTGCCATCAAACCACTTTAAAGTAGCAGACGTTCCACCGGCAATGGCCCACGAGGAACCTCCACTGGTTTGTCATATTGGAGCATCAGTGACACCCTCCTGTTCATGTATAACTATCCAATGGGGCTGAATGGCCTCCTCCAAATCCCATGGAACAGATTCAAGGGTCTGATTGGGCTCAACCTGATCCTGTTTGATAGCTCGATGTACTGACCAGACCTCTTCTCTTCCTGTGGAACAAGCAGGAGTATTGAATGGGCTGTCCCTCTTCTTGTTCAGTAGTTTCAATGGACTGAATGGCTTCCACATTTCTGTATGTAACCAGCTTGAGATGTTGAATGAGCTCCTCTTTTAACTGTGTCTGACAGCACTGTTACATGAATGTTACCGACACTTTAATAGCACAAGCTTGAATGCTGTCCGGGTCTTACTGAACGCATACACAGGCTGCATCAGGAGCTGATGGGAGACAAAATGTTCTGAACGTTGTGTAACCCTCAGTGACCATCCCCACCTCCGGACTTATGATGAAGCAGCTGAAAATGTTTGTGCTGAGGAAGCTACCCTGAGGATCTCCTGAAGAGATGTCCTGGGAATGAGAAGATTTTCGGCCCCCACCCACAGGCATCTTCCTTTGTGCTCTGAAAGACCCCAGCCAGTGGGAAGGGGACACCTGATTCCCATTAAGCTCAAAAAAGATTGCGCTTCCGATGACATTCTCAGTCAAATACTGCCTTGATATCAAGTCTATTCACTTCCTGAAGAAGGGCCTGTGCCCGAAACGTCGGATCTCCTGTTCCCTGGATGCTGCCTGACCTGCTGTGCTGTTCCAGCAATAAAGTTTCAACTTTGATCTCCAGCATCTGCAGACCTCACTTTCTCCTCCTATTCACTCTTTGCTAAGCCCATGCGTTCCCCTCTTGTTCATATCAATAGGTGACGGTGTCTGAGTGGGGAGTGTTTTCCTCTCACAGAGGGTAGTGAATGTCAGGATTTACCTTGTCTCGAGAGCTAAGGGACCTACCTCACTGAAAGTATTTAAAAAGGTGGTAGACGGATTTTTGACCTGTCAGAGAGCTGAGGGGGTGTGAAGAATTGAACATTAAAGATGAGTTAATACGAACAGTAGATCGCCCATGATCGTATACAATGCCTTGATTATCCGAACTACCTGATCCTGTACTTTATGTTCTCATATTCTGTAATTACAAAGTTAATGGTTGTAATTTTCCTGCACGTTCTGTTATTGAACGTTGCAATCAGAGAGAGCAAAGTACTTTATGAGTCATCACTTAGTGAGGTCTGGGGGCTGAATTCACAGTGAATCTGGATCTATACCATGACCAACAAATGAAGCACAAGTTGCACAGAGAAGACACTCTGTAAAGAGACCAGAGTTGTCTTTCGAACCCAGCCTGAGTTTTGAAGTAACATTTTCCAACCCACACCAAACTATGTGTGACAGCCTGGAGGGAATGAATGAGATCCTGTGTTACTGTGGATCAGGTATTTGGAGCAAGATGCCCCCGTCAGCAACTGTGCAGGAGGTTTGTGGGGCTGAATTGAACATAGGAACATAGGACTGAGGAGCAGGAGTGGGTCATTAGATACGTTGTCACTGCTCCACAAGGCACAAAGATCGTAGTTGCTCTAATTGTGGTTTGAGCAGCAGTTTTCTGTCTGCATAAAATTTTCATACATGCACTTGTCTGTCTAATGTTTGAATACAGCCCAACTTCGAACAAATGCAAACATCCAGGCACCATAAACGTTTGGTAAAGTGAATTCCCACTTGAACAGTCCAATAAGAATTTCTCATTCGTGTTCCAACAAATGTTAGAGGGTCACTGTCCTTTTCCAGTCCCACCCCTCCACTGGTTACGACAAATTTTAAATGTAGCCAGTTTAGTGTTTTGGCCAATTGTATAGGACTCAGACTGGTTCATTTTTGAGAAAAATTGTGAAGTTCAGGAAGTTGAACTCACAACAAATGGTAAAAGATACATTGTCCCAAATGTCCTTCTGCCTTTGAAATTATTCTGCTCACACAAGCTGCTGATAATGGGATTTATTTGTGGAACAGTTGGATTTGGCTGAACTTCCTTTGCTTCCAGCAGTGGAGAGATTCCAATGTGTCCTCACTAGGAATGCTTCACAAGTGGTGAAGATAACTCAGGGATTTTATAGTCTCACATTTTGCTATTGGGTGGACAAAGTAAGAGAGAGTGATCAAACAGCTGCTGCTTCTCAGGCAGGGAACATTTTTCTCCCTCTCTGTGTTGAACCATACAATAATGTCAACTGAACATGAAACTGGGCCATGTGTGCTCTCCTGGAGCATTCTCTGGAATGGATGATAATGGACGATATGAAGGTGCATCATCGCTGTTGTTGTACAGAGTGTCTTTCAATAGAAAAACAAAATCCCTGCTTTATCATCTGATGACATTTTATATGCGTCTGTGTAAGTTGTAAATATCGGTCGATGTCTATATAATACATGTATTGCTATCAATACATCTTATTCTTAAAATTGTTTTCTAGCTTTAAACTTCTTAACAAGAGGAAACATGCATCCAGCTGAAACACTTTTCAGAAAGTCATATATGGTTCAAGAAGATTTATCATCTCAGATCAAAACTGATAATCCCCCATAACAAAAGGCCTTCCTTCCAGGAATGTGTGAAGGGAAACATCTATGAAAATCTTCTGAAAGAATTATATTTTTTTTTAAATTTAGGCGATCAAAACTGCACACAGTGTATCCGATGTGGTCTCAGCAATGCCCCGTTCAGATGCAGTAAAACATTCCTCATTAAACGTGATAACCTTTGCCAGAAACAACATCATTCCACTTACCTTTCAAATCACTTGCTGCATCTGCAGACTGACTTCATATAATTCATGTCCCAGGAAAATGGAAACGGCCTGTATCAAGTTCTGCAATCTCTCTCTATTTAAATTGTTCGCCATTGTTTTATCCTTCCTGCCACAGTAGACAACTCACCTTATGTTCTTTCTCTTGAAGGTTTGCTCACTAACCTTCCCTGTCTATATCACATTGCAGACTCAGTGCCTCCATTTGGCGATATCTTGATCGATCATCTTGGTGATGCGCAAATTGAGCTTCGCACCATTCAGTTCCCTTCCTCCAGATCTTTGATACAGATTATTTGTCATTGATGATCCCACAGTGATCTCTACAGCACTACACTAGTTACAGCTTTGCAACCTGAAAATAAATATTTACCTCTACTCTCGAATTCCTGTTGGCGACAGCTTCTCCGTTCCTGTGTAGCACATGAGGTGGGTTGAATGGTCTCCTCCTGGGCTGTGTAATGTACTCAACGAGCTGAATTACTTCAATCTCTATTCCTGTGTAACTTCTTCGAGGGTCAGAATAGTCTTCTCCCATCTCATTGTAACGATCCGGCCTGACTGAAAGGGGTGGTCTCTTACCTTGTAACAGCATCTAGGGGTGGATTGAGCCAAAACACATGGGATAGGTGCAGCAGTATATTTCTGTAACAGCCACAAGGTTTGGATTGAGGGAACAACACATGGGGTAAGGACAGCAGTATATCTCTGTGATAGCCTTGAGGGGTGGATTGAGGAAACAACACATGGGGTAAAGGCAGCAGTATATCTCTGTAACAGTCTTGAGGGCTGGATAGAGGGAACAGCAAATGGGGTAGGGGCAGCAGTATATCTCTGTGATAGCCTTAAGGGATGGATTGAGGGAACAACAATTGGGGTAGGGGCAGCAGTATATCTCTGTGATAGCCTTGAGGGGTGGATTGAGGGAACAACACATGGAGTAGGGCCAGCAGTACATCTCCGTAATAGACTCAAGGGTGGATTGAGGGCACAGCGCATGGAATGGGGCAGCAGTTGGCCATTTGTCTGCAGCATTTAGAATGCTCATGGCTGATCCGATTGTGTTTGACTATCCGTCTCCTGTCTGTTCCCAATAAACATTGACTCTCCTGTCCAGCAAAGATCAGTCAAGCTCAGCGTTGAATATCTTCAATAACTGAGTCTTCACTGCTCACTGAGGATGAGGACACCACAGATAGAACAACACTAAAGTGAAAGGGACATCCTTATTTCATTGTGGGACCCATTATTTTAAACGGTGTTAACCTAACATCAAATCACCACTTCTTTTCAGACATAAGGACAGAATAATTAGGAATAAACGTAAAGCATTCTGGACTTCAAACATTCCTTTCCAATCAAATATGTATCAAACCCAGCCTATGCTGCTGTCTCAGGAAGAGAATACCTGATAGCATAACACCACAAGAACATTAAAGCAATGAGCAGAATGAGGCCATTCGGCCCGTCGAGTCTAAAATTCTGTTCAATAATTTCTTATATGTACCTCAACCACATTCTTCTACCTTCTCCCGAGAACCCTTGATCCCCTTACAAATCCGAAACATATTGATTTGCATCTTAATGACAGTAGTTTCTGTTCCTCTGTGTGTCTATCGATGTGTGTTTGTGTGTGTGTGCGTCTGTATATGTGTGTGTGTGTGTGTGTATGTGTGCGCATGTCTGTGTGTGTGTGTATGTGTGTGTGTGTTTATATATATATATATATATATATATATATATATATATATATATATACGTGTGTATCCATGCCCTTGTTATCTGTGTGTTTGTGTGTCTATGTCTGTCTGACTGTGTATCAGTCTGTGTGTTTCTCAACTGTGTTTGTGTCTATTCGTATGTGACTGTATATGCCTCTGTGTGTTTCTACCTGTGTGTATGCCTATCTTTTTGTAAGTATTGTGTGTGTTCGTATGTTGGGGTGTTTACCAATACTTCTGTTACCAATACTTCTGTGCATTTCTGTGTCTGCGTCTCTGTGCAGTGAGGTATCTGTGTCTTTTTTTTGGATGTGAAAGGACTGTCGTTGGAACTGCCAGTGTGTTTAAAGAGAGAATTGTCTTTCACTGAACATTGCTCCTTAATCGGTGGTGGGACGTGGATGTTTCAGAATCTCCTCACGAGGCGTCGCAGTCCTCTCTGGCTTGTACCAGTGTCCTACCCACATGGCAAGGGGATGGAGTGAGGGAATGGATATCGGGCACTTCACCACCTGGCTTTGCCTTTCTGTCCTATTCTAGGCTCTTCCTCCTGGAATGGGAGAAAGGGAGGGTGGGAGGAAAAGTGGGAATTGGTGACCCTGCTACGGCCGGTGTAGTTGGGGGGAATTGTGAGGTGTCTGGAATGAGTCAGTAAACAGTTTTGAATCCATATAGTATTATTAGTGTGGGGGGTTTTGCGTAGGTGACAGAGAAAGTGAGGAAGAAAGTTACTGAATTCAATAGTGAGAGCGATAGTGCCTGAGCCTTATCTGGAAATAGAGCGTGAACCTTGTTCGGGGGTAGGTGCTATAACACTTATACAGTGAGTGTGAGCGAGCAGAGAGTATACAGTAACTAATCCTGACAGAGCAGGGAGAATATTGATGCTTATCCAGTATTGCAGGACATTTCTTCAGATTATCTCAGCGTTGAGGTGAGGCTCCCCGAATATCTTGTCCAAATCTGTCACTAATAACGACACAGACCTTTCCCTCAGCTTCCACAGAATCAGTTTTGGTAGAGCTTACAGATAGCAAGGAGAAGCAAATATTGCTGTGTTATATATCAAAACCAAAACGCTAGCAGAAAATCTCAACATCATATGCTCCGAAAATTAGATCGGCAAGTATTGTGGATACTGCAATCTTATTGGATGGTCTCAAGTTGCATCTAAACTGCATTAACTATGTGACTGCTCATGTTGTGAAAAATAAATTCTGTTGAAGAGTATGTTGCGAAGCAAACTAGAGAACAGGTTATTTTGGATTTGGTATTGTGTGGTCAGAATGACGAATTAATAACATTGTACTGAAGCAGCTTTTAAGGAATAATAACATTAATAAGGTGCGGCATATGCGTACAATATAGAATGCTTGAACTTTCTAGTTTAACATCATGGAAGACTGGAGGCTAAAGGGTCAGGACAGCTCCAGTGAATTGGGAAAGTACAATATAAAATTCAGCGGGAGACAAGCAATGGTTGTTCGAGTCATAGAGTCCGACAGCACGGAGACAGGCCCTTCAGCCAAACTGTCCATTCTGACAAAAATGTCCATCCACGCTAACCACATTTCCCTGCCATTGCCCCGTATCCTTCTAATCCTTTCTTATCCATGTATTGTCCAAATGCCTTTTAAAGGTTGTTAATGTATCCGCCTCAATCACTTCCCCTGGCAGCTCATTCCATATGTGTACCAGCCCCTGTGTGTACAAAGGTTGTTCCTCAGGTTCCCTTTTATTCTTTCTCCTCTGACTTTAAACTGATGCTCTCTAGTCTGTGACTGCCCAACTTCAATATGATCCTCCCTCAGTCTCAACACAAAAGTAAAAAGTCCTCGTTTGTCCAATGTCTCCCTATCGTTCAGTCCATTGAGTCCTTGGCAACATCCTTAGAATTTTGTTTGCATTCTTTCCAGTTTAAAAACATCCTTCCTAAAGCAAAGTGAACAAAACTGAACATAACGCTACCAATATGGCCTCAGCAGCGTCTTTTATAACCGCAACATAACTCCCTAATTTCGATACTCAGTGAAATACACTGATTAAATCCAGTGGGCCAAAAGCTTTCTTCACTGCACTGTATACCTCTGAATCAACTTTCAGGGAACCATGCACCTGAATTCCAAGGTCCCTCTGTTCCATTACACTCCTTAGGAACCAACCATTCACCATGAAACTCCAAACTTGATTTGACTTTCTAAAATGCAAGAAGTTACACTGATCTATATTAAAATCCATTTGCCATTTCTCAGCCCACTTCCCCAGCTGATCAAGGTACTGCTGTAATTTATGAAATTTATGATAATCTTCCTCACTCTCTGTGATGCCGCCTATTTTACTGCCGTCTTCAAACTTATAAATCATGGCTGTACATTCTCATCTAAATCACAGATATATGTAATATGCAGTGGTCCCAGCACCAACCCCTGAGGCATTCCACTAGTCACAGGCCTCCAGTCTGACCAGCATTCTTCCAGTATTACCATCTGCTTCCTACCATCAAGCCAACTGTGTACCTAATTTGCCAGCTTCCTCTCAATTCCATGTGATCTAACCTTCCAGAGCAGCGGAAAATGTGGAACCTTACTGAAGGCCTTACTGGAATCCATATAAACTACTTATACCACTCTTCCCTCCTCAACGATGCTGGTCACTTCATCAAAGAACTCCAACACATTTACGAGTCATGATCACCCATGCACAAAGCCGTGCTGAACTTGATGAAGGGCTTTTGCTGAAACATCGATTTTCCTGCTCCTCGGATGTTGCCTGACCTGGTCTGCTTTTCCAGAACCATTCTAATCTTACTCCGAACCACACTCTGTCTTTCCAAATGTAGGTATATTCAATCTCTGTGAATCTTCTCAAGTAACCTACCCACTAGATTTTAGGTTTACTGGACTTTAGTTCCCAGGTGTATCATTGTAGCCATTCTTGAATATGAGCTCAGCATACGATACCCTCCAGTCGTCCAGGACCTCAATTGTTGGCCAGCAATGATGGAAAAGAGCCAAGTAGATCTCCTGCAATTTCTTCTCAGTCCTCCTATCCTCCTGCAGTGTTCCTGAATGTATCTGGTCAGGACAAGAAGTTTTAGAAATACTGCAAAGTCTGGAAAATACGTCTATTTATTTCATGTACGAACGCGAAAGAGTGAGAAAGTGACTCAATTATGGTTAACATAACAAATTAGAAAACATATTGATCATAGGAAGTGACTTCAGAAGAATTCCTGATATTCTAGAAAGCTATTCAGAAATGAACGATCCAGGAAAGGAACGCCATGAAACTGATAAGGAAGTCAAAAAGAGAACATGCTCGCTAACAAATAGGAACACAAAGACTGCATCAATCTATGATCTGTATTTCAAAGGAAACAAAATAAAAGCAAAGTCAAATGTGGAAATTTGTAATCGGGAGAGGAGAGGTCATTGTGGAGAATATGGCAATTACCAAGAAAACAACCAGTTATTTTGCATCTGTCTTCATGGAGGAAGATCCAGAAAATCCCCCAGTAATACCAAGTGATCATTGTTGTGGTTCTGTTCGCCGAGCTGGAAGTTTTTGTTGCAAACGTTTCGTCTCCTGGCTAGGCGACATCATCATTGCTTGGGAGCCTCCTGCAAAGCGCTTCTTTGATGTTTCCTCCGGTGTTTACAGTGGTCTGTCCCTGCCGCTTCCGGTTGTCAGTTTCAGCTGTCTGCTGTAGTGGTTGGTATATTGGGTCCAAGTCGATGTGTTTGTTGATGGAGTTTGTGGATGAATGCCATGCCTCTAGAAATTCCCTGGCTGTTCTCTGTCTGGCTTGCCCTATGATAGTAGTGTTGTCCCAGTCGAATTCATGTTGCTTGTTGTCTGCGTGTGTGGCTACTAAGGATAGCTGGTCGTGTCGTTTCGTGGCTAATTGATGTACAACCAGATATACGAACAAATCAACGGAACACCCATGGGATCACCAATCTCGGGACTCATAGCAGAGGCAGTTATGCAAAGGTTAGAACAAACAGTCCTACCACAAATTCAACCCAAACTCTGGGTCAGATTTGTCCATGACACGTTTGTAATCATTAAAAACACGGAAATAGAAAAAACACACCGGACCATCAACGGCACACTCACAGGAATCCGATTCACGAGAGAAGAAGAAAAGGATAGCCAACTCCCATTCCTAGACGTGATGGTACAGAGAACACCGAACGGAGAATTCACTACAAGAGTATACAGGAAAGCCACACACACAGACCAAGTCCTAAACAATGAAAGTAACCACCCCAACACACACAAACGAAGCTGCATCAGGACACTATTCAAAAGGGCCACAACACACTGCAGCGCACCAGAACTGCAAAAAAAAGAAGAGGAACACCTATACAAGGTATTCACCAAAAACGGATACCCGCGCAACTTCATCAACATATGCCTAAGAGAAAGACCACGGAACGAGGACATACCACAACCAAAAGGACTAGCCACACTACCATACATCAGGAGCATCTCAGAACTGACAGCCAGACTACTGCGACCACTAGGACTCATAACGGCACACAAACCAACAGCCATGCTCAGACAACAACTCACCAGAACGAAGGACCCGATACCCAACATGAGCAAAACTAATGTAGTGTACAAAATACCATGCAAGGACTGCACAAAACACTATATAGGACAAACAGGAAGACAGCTAACAATCCGCATACATGAACATCAACTAGCCACGAAACGACACGACCAGCTATCCTTAGTAGCCACACACGCAGACAACAAGCAACATGAATTCGACTGGGACAACACTACTATCATAGGGCAAGCCAGACAGAGAACAGCCAGGGAATTCCTAGAGGCATGGCATTCATCCACAAACTCCATCAACAAACACATCGACCTGGACCCAATATACCAACCACTACAGCGGACAGCTGAAACTGACAACCGGAAGCGGCAGGGACAGACCACTATAAACACCGGAGGAAACATCAAAGAAGCGCTTCGCAGGAGGCTCCCAAGCACTGATGATGTCGCCTAGCCAGGGGACGAAACGTTTGCAACAAAAACTTCCAGCTCGGCGAACAGAACCACAACAACGAGCACCCGAGCTACAAATCTTCGCACAAACTTTGAACCAAGTGATCATATCGGACTTCTGCACCTAAAGACATAAAGTCAATTTATATCAGTAATAAGGTAGTACTTGAACAGGTAGCTGGATTGAGCATTGCTAAGTCTGACGAAACAGATGTACTTCCCATCAAAATGTCAGAAATAAATCACCAATAGTAGGGATAATTGCACTGTCGATTACTTTGTTTTACTTTCCTGTACATTCTGCAGAGACCAGAAACTACTGTGGATAATCGTGATCCAAGCACTATCGATGAATGGAAGGGATCCAAACAGCTACAAAGGGAAACAGACATAGTGTGAGAAATGCAGACGAATTAACTTGACATCTGTATGGAAACTGTTAGACTCCAATGAACGGGATGACGTTTTTGATATCTGGAAATTAACAGCAACAATGGAGATAATCAGCATGCATTACTGATAGACAAATCATACTTGATAAACTTCGGAATTGTTTGAAGTTGTTTCTTACAGAATAGATAATGGGAAACCAGTGGAAGTGACATATATTGGATATTCGGAAGGGTTTATATGCGACTTCAGTGAGTTCGTAAGTGCAATGAATGTGGAGGGTATTTGGAGGAATATATGTAAGTGGAAAGTTGAAGTTTGGTTCGGCTTCATTTAAGAGAGTCAGAACTTTGATATCAAGACATGTTGAAGCAGTTTCACAGCGTGTTGGTGGGACTGTACCTGGAGTATTGTGTGCGGTTTTGGTGACCGAATCTCAGAAAGAATATACTGACCACAGAGAAAGTGCAATGGACATTCTTCAGATTAATTCCTCAGAGGGTGATATTGCCTGATGAGGAAACTCGGCCTGTGTTCTCTAGAGATTCAACGAATGAGAGTTGGGTCACAGTGAAATTTAGAAAATTCACAAAACATCTGACAAGTTGGAAATTAACAGAACACTTCCCCCGCTGTCTATTCCACATTCAAGGCAAATTATGACAGGATCTGGGACAGGCCAGTTAAGACTGCAATAAGGAGGAAATTCATCACTTGGAGGGGACTGACTAACACGGGGGCATGGAAACCTACTGGCAGGCAAGCTTAGGAAGAATGTCCAGATATTCTAAAAGTGTCTCCAGCGGAACAGAATAATCAGGGAACAGATAGGACTCATTAGTGACTTGCGAAGTTGCATCAAAATCAACTTTAGTGGTAGGAGACAGAGGGTGGTGGGAGAAGGTTGTTTGCGTGATTGTAGGCTAGTGTCCAATGGCGTACCTCAGGGATCAGTGCTCTGTCTCTTATTATTTCTGATTCGGAGATGTTGGTGTTGGACTGTGGTGGACAAAGCTAATAATTTCATAACACCAGGTTATAGTCCAAAAGGTTTATTCGGCGGCACTAGCTTTCGAAGCGCTTAATCAAAGCGCACAACCATTTGGTGAAGATGCAGCGCTTCGAAAGCTCGTGCCTCCAAATAAACGTGTTGGACTACAAGCTGATGTTTTGTGATTTTAAACCTTATCATAAATGATGCAGCTGTGAATATGGACGAGGGGTGGGGGGTTGTCATAAGTACGTTTGTGATTGATACGAAGATTGGCCAGGTGGTTGACAGTGAAGAGGAAGATACGGATGGAATGGTCAGATGGGTGGATCAATGGCAGATGGAATGTAACCCTGATAAATATGAGGTCATGCACTTTGCAAGAAGGAACCAGACTGGTGAGGACTCAATGAATGACAGCACACTAGGAAGCTCAGAGGGTACTTCTCCACACATCCCTGAATGTGACTGAACAGGTTATTGCACAATTTGGGAAAGCATAGGGGAGCGTAAACACAACCTTTATACACCGAAGCGTAGATTATAAGAGCTATGCGGAGCTTTGTATAGGCCATGATGGAATATTATGTGTAGTTATGGGAGCCACAATACAGGAACGATGTGATTGTACTGGAGGGGGTTCAGAGGAGATTCACCAGGATGTTCCCTGGGATGGAGTATAACAGCTATGGAGAGAGGCTGGATAAGCTCGGGCTGTTTAGTTTGGAGCAGAGAAGGCTGAGGGGTCTGTGAATCAGAAGGATAAGATTACGAGGGACATGGACAGGGTGGATAGAGAGGAGCTGTTCCTTTTGGTCAAATGGCCACACTTTTAAAGTGAAGGGTTTGAGGGTGAGTGAGGATTTGAGGACTGTTTTTCATCCAGAGTATGTTGGGGTCTGGAATGCATTTCTTGAAAGGGAGTTGCCATGGTAACCGCAAAACCTTTAGAAAATACACGCTTGTGCAGTTGAAATGCCATAAGATTCACAGCTACGGGTCTTATGTTGGAAAATGGGCCTAATGTAGACAGTGCTATATTTCTGATGGAACAGAGACTGTGCTTCTGTTATTGTATGGATGTGGGAGGTCAATCATCGAGTAGCTTAAGATAGGAATTGATGGGTTTCTGAAGAATACCTTATCAAAGTATATAATCGTGAACTTGTAATATCTTCTGAAAATATGTCAATGGCAAAATTAAGAGAAAAATTTGCAGCTTTCTTACAGTCTGATACCAGATAATTAAGTACTGTAAAATAGCAGAACTATGGAATAAATACTTCAGTTATGCCATCACAGAAGAAAAAAAAAGAAAACTTCCTAGAAATACTAGAGAACTTTAGTGTGGTGAGAAAAAGGAAATAGCAACTAAATTAGCAACTAAACAGTTTTAGAGAAAATTATTGGACTGAAATTAATGGGCATAGACAGAGTCAACAGAGATTTATGAAATGGGAATCACATTTGGGAATGTGGCTTTTAGCAAAATTATGGAGAAGGTATCAATGCAATACGATTGACATCTCAGAAAGATTTTTGATAAAGCCTCAAGCCTTTGGTGCAAATTCGAATCCTGTGGGACTGGGGCTAATATATGGTCATGGTTTTAGAATGGGAGAGCTGGCAGGAAACAGTGAGTAATAATAAAAACCTGTGTTTCTTAATGGAAGGCTTACAGGATATAACAGGGGTCGTGATTTGACATGAAGCTATTCCCAATATACATCATATTTTTGGTTGAGGGGCTCAAATGCAATCGTCCCAAGTCTGCTGACAGTACTAAACGATGTCAGCTTGTGAGTGGATGAGGAGGATGTAAAAAAGACTCCAAGGTGATTGAGACAAGTGGAGAGACTGGGCAAATACGTGGTAGATGGAGAGCAATGGGAGAGATGAGATGTTGTGCATTTTGATGAGAACAATAGAATGGCAGCCTATCATTTGCAAAGGGAGTGGTTGAAAAATGTTGATCTATAAAGGAACTTGAGCTGCATTTTTGTTTTATTTCTGCGCAACCCTCCAAGTCCATGCAAGGCAGTGAGTTCTGAAGCCAGAAGTCAATACTGGGAATGGGATTGGCACGCTGACCGGTGAATATATACCCAGCAAGTGGGAAGCTGTAACATTGAAAATGATCTGTATCTCCCTGTACATCAGTCAGTGGAAGTAATATTGCAGAAGCAGAAAGCAGGTAGGCAGATGAATGGTGTATTCACCTCCATTTCAGGGGGATTTGAATACAGGAGTAAGGGTCATTTACTGCAGCTGTACTGGGCCTTAGTAGGACCTCATCTTGGATATTGTGCAGTATTGTTTGCTGTTTTGATCTCCTTCCCTAGCAAAGAACAAACCTGACATTGAGGGAGAGCAGTGCAGGATGACCAGACTGATCTCTGGGAGGACAGGCTTGTTGTGGGACCAGAGTTTTGGGGTGACTGGGACTGTATTTCATGGGATTAGGAAAATGAGTGGTGATATAATTGAAATATATCAAACTCTGACAGTGTGAGACAGATTGGAAGCAGGGATGATAGTTCACTTTATAGAAACAGTCAAATCGTATTTAATACACAAGCGTTATCAAAGAACAGCATGTATATTTAATAGAGGAGCAACCTTGATGGACCGAAGCAATACATTAGTTCTCGGTTTATATTTCACAATGTTTAAACATATTATGATATATGAACATTGTATGGGGAAAACTGCATTGAGGAGATGTTCGGCCATGAACTAGCATGGGGAAAGCTCTATGCATTGAATGACCTCCTTCTTTCCCGATGTTTCTGTGCAGTCTGTGGGAGAGCTCTGTAAATGTTGTCACATGCTCTCAGATGTTTGGAAGGAGGCCTCTGCAGGGTCGACAGGACTATGTTTCCCATTCCCTTTTTTGATAACGAGGCTGGTGCCAGGTGTTCTGTCTGGTTTTATCCTTTAAGACATCAGAGCAGTTTGATACAATTGAGTGTCTTACTTGGCCGATTCAGAGACCATTGAAAATGTTTATCACATGTCTGTGCGTCTGGAGTCACCTTTAGGCCAGACCAAGAAAGCACGGGAGATTCAATTCCTGAAAGTACATTGATTAGATTAGATTACTTTACAGTGTGGAAACAGGCCCTTCGGCCCAACAAGTCCACACCGACCCGCCGAAGCATAACCCACCCCTACCCCTACATTTACCCCTTACCTAACAGTACGGACAATTTAGCATGGCCAATTCACCTGACCTGCACATCTTTGGACTGTGGGAGGAAACCGGAGCACCCGGAGGAAACCCACGCAGACACGGGGAGAACGTGCAAACTCCACACAGTCAGTCGCCTGAGGCGGGAATTGAACCCGGGTCTCTGGCGCTGCGAGGCAGCAGTGCTAACCACTGTGCCACCGTGCCACCCACTTGGGGAAGGAGATCGATGTTTAAAATTAACTTTGGACACAAGATCACTATTACTGACACCAGATTTTAGGTCTCGATATTTTATTAATTATATTTAACTTCCACCAGCTGCCAGAGCATTATCCAGGTCTGGATTAGTAATCCAATGATATTTCCAGAACAACATCATCTCCGCATGGGGACCTATCGCAAACCACACTGACCTTATTATTTCGATGCCACTTGACAGCTCTGTCAAAAAGAATTCCCATCAATTTGACTGTCGTGATGGGACTTCGAGGTGGTAATTGATCAGATTGTAATTATTCTCCTCATTGGGGACTGGACATAGCTGAGTAATTTTCCACATTGTCAGAGTTGGAGCTGGAATGAAACAGCTTCCCCAGGGACACGGCTTGTTGTGCAGCACAGGTCTTCAGTCCTATTGCAGGAATGGTGTCAGGGCCCATTGCTTTTGTCAAATCTACAGTGTTCAGCTGTTTCTTCATGTCACGTACAGCAATTCGAATTGCTGGAAGACTAGCATCAGTGAGTCTGTGGGCATCATGATGAGTGTGAGTTTGATCATCCACTCAACACCTCTGGCTGAGGACAGTGCAAACACCACACACTTGACTTTTTTCACTGGTATACAGAGCTGTTCTGATATTTAGGATGAGGATATTGGTGGAGTCCTCTCCTCCAGTAAATTGTTTAATAGTCCCCCGACATTTATGCTTGGATTTAGCAGGATGACAGAGCTTAGAACCGATCTGTTAGTCTTGGGATCATTTCCCCCTCTTCATCAGAAGTTACTTCTGCTGTTTGGAATGCAACTAGCCAAGTGTGGTCGCTTTAATGGGTTGTCAACAGGTTTAGGTGCACGTGATTCCGATCTTAGCATCAGCCCTGTATTCAGTGACCTAACCTGGTTTCTGATGCAGTAACACATCCATTTTCATATTTTCATTCTGCTGAGGGCATCTCCCTGGTGTCACACCTCCAATTTGTCACTTTAACTCTATCAATTTAAGGTAATACTCTAAATCGTTTCTTTTCCACAATGTCAACTTCTGTATTTGAAGTGAATGTGTTTCCCTCTGTTTTTTTCCCTGACCGTGATTAAAAGCTCTGTAGTGTCAGTGATGCCAGTCCTTTGCAGTTTCAGAGTCAAGGAACTTGTGCACCATGCATTATTGTTCAGTTCCCAGTGTACGGCACTCCGTGTTGGACAGGATGTTTGAGCATCTTTAACATCCTTCTTTGGAAATTGTCCAAAAACAGAAATTACTGAAGAAATTACTGAAAATGTTGCAGCTTTTTCTGGAGTGAATGCAGAGTTAAACTTTCAGGTCCAATGACCCTTTACAAAGCTCCCAGTTTCTCCAGCAATTTTTGTATTTTTATTTCCATTATCCATAGTTATTTGTTTTAGTGAAAATTTGTTCTGTGCCTATTCATTTCTGGAGAAATTCAGCAGGTCTGTCAGCATCTGCAGAGACAGAGAAAAAGCGATAACATTTCAAGCCCAGTGTGGCACTTCTTCAGAACTGAAAAGGATTGGAAACTGGGATTTTTAATCCTTTGTCAGAGGTGGAGGATGGGTGACAAGGAAAAGTGGGTGTGGCAAAGATAAACGGGCTTTTAGCACTGGTGAACGAGTGGGTGATGCAAAATGTGTTTAAATTAAGGTGTAAATGGAGGAAAGGGGTTCTCTCTATTGAGTGCAAGATAAAGAAGACACAGCCAGACAAGATCATAGGGAGGACAGGAGGGAGAATTTTGACTATGTGGCATTATATAGATCTGGCCATAGATGCGTTTTCATAGTCGAGATCATTGCCCCCTTTAGAAAAATGAATCCAGGTGCTTGACTTCTTATTGGCACTAGTAAGCATTTCATGCTGCCTTCGTATTGTAATATGGAGAAAAACAAATCACCATATGAAGTTTGGGCTGAGTATTGTTTACCTGTCATGTTTAATACTGTTTCAAATTTGCAGTGCTTACCTTTAAATGGTTGTTCTTGAAATTAGTATCAGATGGAGTAAAGGAGGTTGGGTGGTGACATTGTAAAAGCTTCTAAAATCATGAGTGATATGGATAGGGTGAATAGCCAAGATCTTTCCAACGGCATGGGGGAGCTATGCCATAGAAGGCACAGGTTTAAGGTGATATATGAAAGATTTAAAAGGAACAGAGGGTGGTGTGAGTATGGAATGAGCTGCCAGAGAAAGAGTGGTAGATGCCAGTACAGCTACAACATTTAAAATTCATTTGGATAAACATATAGATGGGAAACATTTAGAGGCATATAGGCCAAATGAAAGCAGATGGGACAAGCTTAATTTGGAAAACCTGGCCAGCATAGACATTTAGAAAAGCTTCACGCAGGGTCAGAGTAGTTTTGTGATATGGAAATCATACTTTGCCCTGTAAAATCATGCAAATTATATCTGGAGATGCCTGAGAATGTAACAAGCGGATTTGATAAAGGGGATCTGTTAGACACGAGGCTTGCCAGAGATTTTCCACAAGGTATGACAAAATGAAAGTTCTTACACAAGACAGAAGTTCATAGGATGAAAGATAATTATTAACATGGGATGATGATTGGTGAGCTCATAGCAATCTGAGAGTCAGGCTTAATGGATCTTCATGATAAAGGTGTTTCTGCTGGAGTACCACAGTTATGAGTCCGATGGCATCAAATATTTACAATCTGTACTGACAGCCTGAAGGAGGGAGTTGTGTGCAATATACTTCCAAGTTTGTGGATGACACTGAGAACCAAAAGGCAGGCTGTTATTTAATGGAGGGGACTTCCAGAAAAGGAGCAGTACAAAGAGATTCGAGTCTTCCTGTGTGTGAAACATAAAGTCAGCATGCTGATGCAACAAGAAACTAGGTTGGTTCATTAGACTGGTTCCTGGGATGAAAGGTTTGTTTTATTGAGAATCTCTAAAATGGTGAGGTGATTATTCATTGGGGTTTAAATGAATGAGGAGTGATACTGCTGAAACAATACAAGACACAGAGAGGGGTTGACGTGGTAGATGTTGAGAAGTTGTTACCTTTCCCGGGTGAAGTCTCGAACTCAATGACATAGATACCGAATATGGAACATCAATTTCAGTCTGCGATGCAAAGTGATGTCTTCTCTCAGAAGGTAGTGAATGTCTGGAATTCCCTAACCTGGAGAGGTGTGGAGGGACAACAAATTTGGACAGTACAAACACCCAGCATGTATATACCTAATCCACTCTCATCAAGGAGTCGGCAAGAAAGTGGAGTCGAGCTCTGGAGTAGATCAGCCATGTTCGTATTAAATGACAGGGCAAGCTTGAGGGACCGAACAGCCTACTGTTGTTCCTATTTATTAATTTCACATGTTATGCTTTTGGAAAGTAACTGGTTATTTTCCTGGAAGTTGTGTTGTGTAATACTACATTGAGATGAGCAGAGGATTTGTTTGAGTTTACCCCGGGTGGAGTATGGGGGCTGTATTCACAGCGAATCTGGGTCTGGGACATGACTTACATCTGGGGCAGAGGTTACAGAGAGGGGAAGCCTGGAAACAGGGATTGGGGGTGAGGATCACTTCCTGATCCAGCCTGGATTTTCCAAGTACATTTCCAAAACTACACCCAACCATCGGAGTGGCCTCGATCTATCTGTGTGTAGCAGGGCGGAAGGGCTGATTGAAACATCAGAACATAGGGCTGAGGGACACGAGCGAGCCATTCGGCCCTTTGACACTACTCCACCAATAAATGAGGTCATGGCTCATCTCATTGTGGTTCCAGCTGCACTTTTCTCTCCATGCACCATTATCCCTGATTCACCTGTCTATGGGAAATCAGACGAAGCCAGCCTCGTTATAATATAAAGATTCAGCCATCCCAAACTTCTGGGAAAGAGGATTCCTACTTGAATAAATTCCCACTTTGTGAATTTCTTCTCACTTCAGTTGTGACTGAGGATGGAGGGTGTCACCATTTCCTTTTCTCGTCCCACTCCTCCACTGCTCACAGCAAATTTTAAATGTAACCAGGTTGGTGATATGGCCGATGATAAAGGTCTCAGGCTGGGTTACGTTCAGTGATAAGAACAAGTCAGGCACATTTCTTTAGTCAGCCACAAGTTACTAACAGAACTAACGGAGGTGTATGTTGGATCTGTGGGTAGCACTGCTGCCTCACATCACCAAGGAGCTGGGTTCAATTCCAACCTTGGGCAACCCCCTAAGTGGAGTTTGAACATCATCCCCATGCCTGTGTGGGTTTCCTCTCAGTGCTCCAGTTTCCTGCCACAGTCCAAAGATGTGCAGTTTAAAGTGGATTGCCCATAGTACCCAGGGATGTATAGGTTAGGAGGGTTAGTTATGGTAAATGCAGGGTTACATGGATAAGGTAGGATGCTGTTTGGTGGATCAGTGTGGACTTAGTGGACGGAATGTCCTGCCTCCGCACTGTAGAGTTTCTATGACAATGACGACAAATTTGGAAAATACAAACACCCAGCAGGTATATAATTAATCCACTCTCCTCAAGGTCTTATATGCTTCATTCTCATTCCAGGAGTAACCTGTTAAAACCTTCATAATAAAGCCCTTCACCCCAGGAATACGTGAAATGAAATATCTCTGAACTGCTTTCAATGTAATTATATCCTTTCTCAGATAAGGAGACACACAAAAAAACTAATCTCACACTCGGTTCATAATGTTTATAATTGTTTTCTCAAAGTGCTGAGAGCCTTTGGAACACTCTTCCCCACAGACCATTGGAGGCAGAAATATTGAATATTTTTGAGGTACCGACAGAAGGTTCATGAATAACAACAGAGTCAAGGATTATGGAGGAATGGGCAGCGATTTGCAGCGTAGGGGAAAAGGTAAACAGTGGTATCAAATTACACAGGTCCAGAACATCCAGGAATATAATGCAAAATGAAACGATAATATCAATAAAACATTAAGGGGGAATCCAAGATGGCGGTGATCCGGAAGGTCTGCTTTGCTGGGCTCTGCATCACTGCATGGGCAAAGTGGCTCTCTAAACCATCCCATCCCAGCCATTTGCGTAAAATTCAACACTATAAAGAGCGATAGAATCTTTACTAATCCCGTTTTATCAAGTGGAAATGACAAAACACGGGAAAGGATAGAGTAAGTCCCAACACACGGTGCACCCATCAGAAGCATCGAGCCTGCTCGAGGCTGTAGCTACAACCCACTCTGCTCGTTCCATGGACCCAGTTACTCACCAGGCCTTGGTCACTGAGTTCACCAAGTTATGTGAAATGATTGAAGCCATGATTGAAGAAGGGTTCAGCAGTGTATACAGCCGCTCTCAGCCGTGCGCCAAAAACATGACCAGCAACTTGACAGCCTTGGAAACAGAACAGACGATGTCAAAGGCCGAACTGCAGGGGCAGAGACCGCGATCGATTCCTTTCAAGAGAGGATCCTCGCCTTTGAAAACACTTCCATACCTTAACTGAACATGACGACCATCTCGAGAACAGGGGCAGGATGAAGAATGTTCACATCGTCCGTTTGCTGGACCGGACGGAAGGTGGTCAGCCAGTGAGTTTATTGAGAACTGGCTTTAATTCATGAGGGCTCCAGTATTATGTTCTTTCAGGACATTTCAATGGCGGTGATTCAGGAAAGAAAATATTTTGATGATATCAAGAGAAGAGCAAGGGAACTCGGGATTCAGTATTCCTTACGGTACCCAGCGGTGCTCCGTATTGCTTTCAATGGATCCATACACTCTTCTGACTCTCCAGAGAAAGCGAAACCTTTGTGGACATTTTAAAGTAAGATGGATGTTTAGATAATCATGTTTCTCTCTTAAAGAAATTTTCTTGGACTTTACTGGTATTAACCAGTGTTAAATTATAGTCAGGGATGGGTAGAGTACTCACTTTTAACTTCTTCATTAGTATTACTACTCTTTTTCTCTTTCCTTGCTTGTGTCTGGGGTGCGGCTCAAGCTGGAACGGGTTACAAATGTAGTTGTGATGATTAAAAACCGACCAAAGGGCAGTTGCAGCCCGATTTTTGTTGTTAATTGCCATGGATGTCATATTGGTAGCGGGCAGAAGATAAAGTTTTGGGATATGTAACCGTCCCCACTGGACGAGCGTGGGGTAAATTCCCTATCGAATGTCATTGACACTTTGGATTTTGTTTCTTTTTTTATGTGTTTAGTTTTGGAAAGTTTTGAGAGCTTGTTAGATGTAGTAGTCTTAGTTTGTGTTGTTTTTAAGCTCTATGAGTCTTTTTTTCATTCATGATCAGTGATGTGCAATTCGATTTCTTCCTCTGTACAGCTCAAATGTTGCTACAGTTATGGATAACGATGTGTTTAAATGGTGTACCTGGAACAATTAGCGGAGCCATCATCCAGTCAAGAAGGAAAATGTACTTTCTAGTCTTAGAAAGGAGAGGGTGGGTGTTGTCCTATTGCAGAAGATGCACCTTGATGACAAGGAGCATTTAACATTACAGCAAGGCGGCTTTGATCGGGTTTATTTCTCGTTTTTTAATAGTCGGAGTAGGGGAGAAGCCATACTGGATAGGAAGAATCTTGCAGTTAAATTACTAGATTATATTAGACACTCATAGGAGGATCATAATCCCCAAACCCTTGAACTATGGGAAAGAATACAGTATTTTGAATGGTTATTGCCTCCCGGCGCACCCTCTTAAAACCGTGTGTTTTAAAAAATTCTCAAGGTCAAGGACCAGGCTCGCAGGAAAGTAGTCTGACACAGAACAAACAGCCAAGAGGCGAGTCTGCTAGAATATAGTTTTATTCCCCGCAGTGTCCCCACAACCAGTCTCGTACTTACAACGGGTCTGGCTTATACTCACTCTACATGTTACCAAAACTGGGAGCCGTCAGTTCTCGTAGAGCGGTTGCCAACAACCCACGCTCGGCGGTTAAACGTAACCCCGGAGCAGACTCTACCGAACTGGAGACTTCTCCAGCTGATATACCCTTTTCCAGATATAAACATTCATGTGAACAGCAGAGCAAGGCTAAAAAACACATTCCATTCTGGTTACATACAGATAAGAAGATTCACACGGGAAGGTGTATAACAAGATTCACACGGGACTAAGCGACACCTTCCATTTTCGGTTAGATTCACACATGTATTGGGACACAATTTTAACCCTTTCACCACATTCCACTGCTTGGCCCAATACATGTGTTGCATAATGATTCACACATGTATTGGGACATAATTTTACACCACATTCCACTGCTTGACCCAATACATGTGTTACATTATGCCCATACGTATTCTTTCTAACAAGCGCCTACGTACACGCCAAATATACAAGCAAGTCAGGACATTACAGCATGTTAAAATCACCAGGACCGCTACCAGGATCGACAAGGGTGGGAACAGGAATGTCCCCGCAGTGGAGGACATACCACTCAATATGTCCCACCAATGATGAGCTGACTCCACGTCCACTACACAGGCAGCATGTACTACCTCCTGTCCATGTATAAAGGTAGACACCGTAACCTTGGTGACATTGGTTTGATGCTTTCGTAATATCTGCTTAAGCTCCTCGGATCGGTCCAATGCTCGCTTAAACCGATCCAGGGAAATGTTCCAGGGATTCCTCAGCACTTTCCACTGCACCTTGGTAAAGTGGCGAGCACTGCTATAAATGGTCAACAAATAGGTGTGATTCTGCCAGTGCCACTGATAGACATTTGAGAGGCATCCCGAGAACGGTGCTGAGGGAAGCATAGGATGTGGATTATTGGTAGCCACACAGAGCGTGTGTGGCCCAATCTGCCACATCATGTCCCTTGGAGTCTCAACAGTCCATTCGCACAGGGCCGTTCCCTTAGTCAAGCAAGGGTCCCGATACCTGTCCATCAGTAGGCAAGTTTTCCCCTGATCAGTCTGTTCACAAGCGGACAGATCATAGGTAATATTGGTATCTGGGCTAAACCACTGTCCCCTTGTCTTCAGAAAATAATATCCAGAAGATGTAATCACTGGTAATACATAATATCGACAGACCGTAACAGTGTGGGTTACATTCATGGTAACAAAGTATCCGTTACACATAGTTGCGTTACACCATGTTCGCTCTGGATGGGTTATCATCCACAATTTCTCAGATACATTCCATAGTCCCCTCCACGCCTGTACATTGGGGGATGTTACCACACGCAAAAAGCGTTCTTTCTGTATTTGAGCATGCAACATTTGAATATGACAGGCAGTCCAATTTAACTGAGCCGTAATGTTCTCAAACAGTTCCTGAGTGGCGCCCCAGACATCCAGTTCCCATTGCAGAGATCGTATCATTATTTCAGCTGTCTCTCCTTGAGTCATCATTACGGATGGCATCCACCTTCCAATAGTATGTAGTCCTTGTGAGGTGGCCTGTCCCGTGTTAGATAATTTAGTACGGGTTACCTCAGAGTCAATGGCATTCGAGATACCCATAACAGTTCCTGCGCCTCCCAGCAGGGTGTCGTACCACGCTCGTCGCCGCCTCTTGGTATGACACTCGGGTATGAGGGGCAACTGTACCCGCCAATGAACATCAGTGTGCAGTACCGCCCGGGCCATCTGTTGACAAGTTGACATAATAGGGGCCAACTGTGTTCGATGCGACCGCACGCCCCCCGTGGCACCCCTCTTCGGTGCTGGCCCGCCCCGCGTGGGGTTTAATAACGCCTCAGACGGGGCGTTCGTCGAGGGCAGTACCATTATTAACCACATGAATCGATGACGATTCCGAATATCAGTGGCATTGCGCAGCCACAGATCTTCCCCCCGAGCTGTGACGCTCCAATGAGTCCCCGTTGTCCCGCATGTCTGGGTGCGTCGGTCCCACAAACACGTCTTGACTTGGGCATTTACCACCAGGGTGCAATTAGGCGGTATGAACGATATGTCATATTTTTCCCCATCCCGGCGCATGTAGCACTGTGCACACGTGTACAATTGACAGTCGCTGGTGAGAGTCAGAACAACGCACTGCTGACCGGGTTCACATGTAAAGTCGTCCTGCGTCCGTCGCTGGCTACTGGCCTCCCACCGCACCTCATGGCGGGCGACCGGTACCAGCGTCCAGGCCGTGATACCGATGCCCTGGAGTGGCCATCCGATCGCGAACATCGCCAATAGGAGTCGCAATCCCCATGACCACCCCATGTTCAAGGCGGAGGGTCAGCCTGCGGGTGCATAGCAATTACAACATTATTTAGGTCTCACGTAAGTAGCACTGGTTCGCCGGGACGTTTGCCCAGGTCGGGTCTCCGGGGTACATAATGGTGACCAGACTGTCCTTCCCCTGTGCTATGATTTCGGCCGGCCTAGGGGGGCCGGTCGTCTGGCGCACCCATACCTTGGCCCCCTTAGTGTCAGTAGACCCAAATCCCCCCGTCCCACGCTCAGTAACCGTAACGGGAGCTCCCATCTCTTCCACCGTTGTAAGGTTACATGGCTTAATGACCAATTGCGCTATTCTGTCCCCCTTCTGTATCACGTAAGGTTCAGCGGTGATGTTGACCAGGATCACCCCCAACTCCCCTTGGTAGTCTGCGTCAATTACGCCTGCCATCACATCAATCCCCTTTAGTGACAGTCCCGACCGCGGGAGGATATGCCCATAGGTTCCAGGGGGACAAATCAACCCTAACCCGGTCTTAATCACCGTAGGTTTCTGTTGGATCAAAGTCTGGGCAGTTAGTGCTCGTAGGTCCAGTCCAGCCGAAGCCGGCGTGGCCCTTACGGGAATATCAGCTTCCTCAGCGAACTTCCACATTTTAATAGGCTGAGTCTTTGGGGTATCACATACTTGTATCATCCTATTCAAGGGTGTTACCCCATTTCCTAATGGGCGGTTATTAATTTGTTTCACCACCCGAATTAGTTGCTTCCTCCAACCCGTTAAGTCATTGCAACCTCCTGCTTTTCGTAGTGAGGACTTCAGAAGCCCATTCATTCGTTCTATAAGTCCCGCAGCTTGTGGGTGATAGGGTACATGATAAACCCATTCCACGTGGTTATCGTGACACCACTGCTTTACCGCCCTTCCTGTGAAATGGGAGCCATTGTCACTCTGGACCTGTATGGGCAATCCATAAAATTGTTCAATCAAATCTAAACATCGCAAGGTAGCCTGTTGATTGTTGTGACGACAGGGATGGGCTACCAAAACCCCAGACATAGTGTCCACAGCTGTACATATGTGGTTACATCCTTGTGAGGAGGGTAAGGGACCCACAAAGTCCATTTGCCAGCTCTGTCCCGGACCATCCCCCCGATGGATATGTCCCATCATGTGTTGGGGCACTCCCTGCCGCTGATGTTGACACTGCTCACACTGGTTTACTGCAGTCTTAACATCATCTACCATAAGATCTATTCCTCGGTCTCGAGCCCAGTGCAAGGTTCCTTGCACTCCCCAGTGCCCAGCCTTAAGGTGTGCCCATCTAGCTAGGTCCACTGAGGTGCCCCTTTGCACCATCATGGTTCGGACGATACCATCCACATATCGGTTATGTAGAGCTTCCACATCATTTCGAGAGGTATGGGCATCTACGTGGGTGATGTATATGACCAGGTATTGAGCTTTCTCCCATATATCCTCCCATAACTGTTTACCCCACACTTCCCTATTCTGGATCATCCACTGATTGGCCTGCCAAGTTGGCATCCATTGTGTCATGCCGTTAACCACTGACCACGAGTCAGAGAACAAACAAACTCCCATGACCCCTGCTTGCATGACTACCATATGCACTGCCTTTAATTCTGCCCACTGACTACTTTTTCCCTCCCCTAATTCTTCTAGGGTAGTGCCTTGTTTTGGGTTAAAGGCGGCAGCTTTCCATCTACGCTGTCCCGCTTTCCATTGGGCTGACCCATCTACGAACCAAGCCGTGGCTTGTTCATCCGGGGTCAGTTCATCATACCGTTTTCCAATCTTAACGGGTGATTCCTTGTATTCAATCACCTCAAACCGCTTTTCCCCTTCCTCAGGGGCCTCCGCCACTTGCTCATGTAGGACTGACACTCCTTTCTGTCCAGTCCGCACTCTCTCCGACACATACCATTTCCATTTAATGATGCTGCTCTCTTGGGCAGTTCCTATTCGGTGGGTAGTGGGGTCACTAAGTACCCACGGAAGAATAGGGATAGCTGTTCTCATGATCACTTCATGTCCAATGGTCAGGGCTTCGGTTTCCACCAAGCCCCAGTAGCATGCTAATAACTGTTTCTCAAAGGGGGTATACCGTTCCCCTGCCGGGGGTAATTTTCGGGACCAAAATCCCAGTGGCTTACGGGTCCTTTCCTGTTTTTGCCATAAGCTCCAATTGGCATAATCCCCCTGTGCTGAGACTTGCAGTTCTACAGGTCCTGACTGTATCTTTCCCAAGGATACAGCTTGCTGTATCGCTTGCTTGGCCATTTCAAATGCAGTTTGATGGACCTCCGTCCATTCGAACGCTGCCTTTTTCCTCGTAACTCGATACAAAGGTTTTAAAATTTGTCCTAAATGGGGAATATGCTGTCTCCAGAATCCGAATAACCCAATAAATTGCTGCACGTCCTTCTGGGTGTGAGGGACGGCAAAGACCTGAATCTTATTTTTAGCTTTCGCAGTGATTTCCCTTTCCCCCTTGTTCCACACGATTCCTAAGAATTTTACCGTTTGTGAGGGACCCTGGATTTTGGCTGGGTTGATCTCCCACCCATATCCTCGCATATGTTGAACCAGTTGGTCCAGCAATTCCTGAACCTGCTTCTGACTTGTCCCCTGTATCATCATATCGTCAATATAGTGCGAGATCATCACTTCGTCAGGCACTTTAAAGGCAGCCAAGTGTTCTGCAACTATCCGGTGGCAGATAGTAGGGCTATGCAGATATCCTTGGGGCAGTCGTGTGAACGTGAATTGTCTACCCTCCCAAGTGAATGCGAACTGTTCCTGCCTATCTTCGGGAATAGGAATTGTGAAGAAGGCATTAGCCAAATCAATTACTCCGTACCACACCCCTGGATGATGTTGGATTCGTCCTATAATAGTGACGGCATCCGGGACCGCTGCCGTCAAGGCCGGGGTGTGACGGTTTAGTTGCCGATAATCTACCGTCATCCGCCATGACCCATCGGCTTTATGTACGGGCCATAAGGGGTTATTCCACGCCGTGGTGCATGTCCTAAGCACTCCCGCTTCCAAATAATCCTTAATTGTGGCGGATATTTCTTTATGTCCGCCGGGAATCCTATACTGTCTAAGACTTATTACGTGATCGGCGATCGGGATGGGGAAGGGGTCCATCTTAACCTTTCCCACTAACACCGTCCTACAGCGCAAAGCCATTTTCGTGATTCCAAATTCAAACTTCCCCTGTTGGAGGTGAAGTGTTAAACCGGCCAGAATGTCCATTCCCAGGATCCATTCTCTAACCGGTGTAATGATAATTGAATAAGTTTTAATGGGCATTGTACCTATCTTTAGGGGCAATTGTACTGTTCTTCCTTCAATCAGATTACCTCCCAGCCCAACCAGCGTGACTGGGGTTCCTTTAAACTTATGGGGCGTCCCATAGATTAAGGTGGCCTCCGCCCCTGTGTCCACTAGAGCCATAACGGTTTGGACGGATTTGCGCCAATAGATAGTCAATGATACATGAGGTCGAATGTCGTCTGCTGACCATTGGCTCGTTCGTGGGCAAACCCTTGGGGCTTGGCCCGATTCCTATTGTTCCTCCCATTCATCTTCCCCAGACAGCACTGGGTAAAGACGTTTGCCTCGCCCTTCTTTGTTCTTGCCTTTCTTACTAGGTTTCCGGCCACGCCTATCCACTTTATAACACTCTCGGAGGGGAGGCCTTACCTCCTCCTCCTCCTCGTCCTCCGAGGATTCCCACCGCTGGGAAGTGGAAGTTCTACCCCTTCGAGGCTCATTAACAACCGGACCCCGTGTCTGACATTTTTGTGTTAGTAATTCCACTAGGTCTTCCATAGTGGGTCGGGACTCCGTCTCTACCCGGGACACCTTCAGTCCCTTTCGTCTGCATAAGTCTTTTAATTCCGGTGTAGGTAGGCCATCAATCTCCGATGCTGGGACCTGCGCCCGTATCAAAGCTTGCCACAAAGCACGCCGTGAGGGGCCTTGGTTACTTCCTTGATTAGGGTTTACTTTTCCCCCTGCTCGAGCCTCAGGGCGACGCCCCTCCGTGCCCCCCTGAGAAGCACGGGTTGTGGGTCCCCAATCCCCCAAACCACCCATCTCCCTCATCATACTACGGGCATCTCCTAGGGTTTCTCCCCGTCCACTCAACATTATGGTTAATAACAGTGGTTTATAATGGGGGGGGGGGCAGTCTTCACTAGATGGTCTCTAGTCTGTCTACTAACATTTGTGTTATCTACCTCGTCCAGCACTCCCAGCAACAGGGCATCCCGCACACACAAACGGGTTAGCCTCTGAACCCCTTCCTTAATCGTTGTCCAAGTTCCTTCCAAGGGGGGCCAATCGGACGGGAAGGGATACTGTTCGGCCACTGCCCTGGCATACATCCCAAATAGGGTCCCCATACTGCGATCTATTACCATATCCTTGGCTTGGTTGCGGTACCCCAGGTCTATGGCAGCATCCTTTGCTGATCCACCAAACTTGGGAGCATCCTGATAGTCTACCTGCACTTGTTGCCCCCCTTCCTCGAGGAGCCGAATTAGCCATAGCTCTAACGGCTCCCCAGGATTACGTCGGGTTTTCTGGGTGATAAACAGCACCTCATCGGTAGTGAAGTCTTCCGTTAATTCAGAGAATTCTGCGGGAGGCTGAGCCCGCGGTAATTCATGCATAATTGCCTCCCCTTGTTCATTCCGTATAGGGTTTCCTTTCTCATCTAACATTACCTCCCGTTGCACTGGGAGACGTCTCTGAACCTGCTTTCTCCTAACCACTGGTTTAGCTTGGAGTACGGGTGGGTCCTCTTCGTACTGATCATCTAAATCTCCCCAAATGTTCCCATCCCAATGATCGATATCCCACCGATTCCCGTTATTTAACTGGGCTACAAACGCCCGTACTTGTACCGGGTCCGGGGTTCGAGGGACCTTCCTTTTCTCTTTCCGTTTCTTAGCAGACAAATACATAATAGTTCGTCCTGCTAGTTCAGTTAATGCTGTCAATTCAGCTTTTAACTTCATAATTTCCTGCCTCAACATAGAGGCATCTCCCGAACTGAGTCCCTGCTCATGTTTCAGGAGGGCTAATTCTGCTTCAGCTTTTTGGCGCTTGTCTGACTGTTGTCTACAAGCCGCCGCACAGGCCCACATCCTCCGCTGTACCCCAGGCAATGGGTTCTTCGGCAGGACTGGGATCCTCTCAAGGGTGGACAGCAGCGACCCTGGGGTTCCTACGCCCTCGGCCTCCCAGTCCTCCGGTCGCCCCCCACCATTTCTCAAACAAACTGCCACGCCATGCCACGGCCCATGCCATCCCGGGACGGTCAGGACCTCCACAGTTTGTTCCTCTGGTTTCTTAGCCTTTTTCCAAAACATTGTTCTGTATCAAAATCTTTCCTCAATTGCGATTGATCCTGCCGACTACGCCAAAATGTTTTAAAAAATTCTCAAGGTCAAGGACCAGGCTCGCAGGAAAGTAGTCTGACACAGAACAAACAGCCAAGAGGCGAGTCTGCTAGAATATAGTTTTATTCCCCGCAGTGTCCCCACAACCAGTCTCGTACTTACAACGGGTCTGGCTTATACTCACTCTACATGTTACCAAAACTGGGAGCCGTCAGTTCTCGTAGAGCGGTTGCCAACAACCCACGCTCGGCGGTTAAACGTAACCCCGGAGCAGACTCTACCGAACTGGAGACTTCTCCAGCTGATATACCCTTTTCCAGATATAAACATTCATGTGAACAGCAGAGCAAGGCTAAAAAACACATTCCATTCTGGTTACATACAGATAAGAAGATTCACACGGGAAGGTGTATAACAAGATTCACACGGGACTAAGCGACACCTTCCATTTTCGGTTAGATTCACACATGTATTGGGACACAATTTTAACCCTTTCACCACACCGTGGTAGATGCATTTTCCAAATTAAGTTACCTTGCCTCGTGGTGCATTAGTGTGGATGATTTCAACTGTCTTATGGACCACACAGTGGACAGAATGTCCAAAGGTCCCCAATATCTCGTCATCATGTAAGCAATTAGTTGATTTTTGTGCAGAACTAGAGGTGGTGGATGTCTGGAGGCAGATCTATCTCACAAGTAGGGATTTTATTTTCTCCTTTAACCCGCAGAAATGGCACACGAAGGTTGATCTCTTCCACATCCCTGCAACAATCTTAGATTCGGTGGCATCCTGCACAATTGCGATAATTATCATTTCTGACCATGAAGCAGTATAAGAGTTTCGAGATGCTGGCGAATGGATCCCTTTTTTCTTAAAGCTAGTTAGTTCATTGAGTATTTCTGTAATGATTTCAGACCTTTCTTAGCCATTAATTCAGATTCAACCAGTAAGCCATTCATTCTATAGGAAACTGCTAACGCTCATGCCAAGGGAATCATTATTCCTCAGGAAACGGCAGAAGGGGGAGCAGCAATGTTTGTTTGAAACACGGCTGAGGGCCGAGTGGGCATACTGTGATAGACTCTCAGTGGTTAAGCTGCAGAGGATCACAATGCTTCGGTCTACAGTGAATTCCACACTCACACAGACAACCAAGAAGGAACTTACTTTTGCAAAACAAAGGCTGTTGAACGTCATGATAAGCCAGGCAAGTATTTAGCCTAATTTGCCAGGAAAACGAGCGCCCCCCCCAAGCCATTACCTCAAGTAGGGAAGGTACTAGGATCCTTCCCTCCGATTCCAGAAAGATTAATGCAGCCTGTCCGAGATTTTTCTCCGAATTATTTCAGACTGAACATTTTGAGGATAGATGGATTAAGATGGAGTCATTTTTCAAGAACCTGGGTTTTCCAGGAGTAACCGCTGAATAGGTGTTGTGCCTTAATGCACCATTGTCAGCGCAGGAGAGTGTGAAGCAGCTTCAGAATGTAAAGGTGCACGTTCCTGATGGATTTCCGAGTGAATTTTATAAATAATTTATAAGAAGAAAGTGAGGTCTGCAGATGTTGGAGATCAGAGCTGGAAATGTGTTGCTGGAAAAGCGCAGCAGGTCAGGCAGCATCCAGGGAACAGGAGAATCGACGTTTCGGGCATAAGCCGTTCTTCAGGAATGGGGTGACCTGGGGGGTGCAGTGAGAGAGGGACTCACTGAAATCTTTGTAGAGGGAGGAAGAGAGCTTCTTCAAGGAAGGCATCCTTGTAAGAGGATTCGCAGTAGGTTGAAATCTTTGAGGAGAAAGTGAGGTCTGCAGATGCTGGAGATCAGAGCTGGAAATGTGTTGCTGGAAAAGCGCAGCAGGTCAGGCAGCATCCAGGGAACAGGAGAATCGACGTTTCGGGCATAAGCCCTTCTTCAGTAAATAATTTATAAACCGATTGTCAGGGCTGATGTTAAACATGTTCCGTCACTCATACAGTCAGGAACCCCTCCCTCCATCATTAATAGAGGCTCATATCTCTCTGATGCTTAAGAATGAAACACCCTGGAGGATTATGCTTCTTACACGCCAATCTCACTTTTAAATGTTGGTTTAAAAATCCCGTCTGAAACCCGTACATTAAGGTTAGAAACTTTGCTGCCTTCCATTGCCAAAGAGGACCAAACAGTCTTTATAAAAGGCCGCAGATCTTCCTAAAATGTTAAGAGGTTACTCAATTTGATCCAAGAGTGTCAACAACAATCTGTCCAGGGATTACTGATCTCTTTAGATGAGAGAAGGCATTTGTTTGGGTTGAGTGGCCGGATCTCTTCTGTACATTAGAACGGTTTGGTCGATGCAAAGTTTTTATCAAGTGGGTGAGGATCCTTTACCGTGATCCTCTGGCTGCAGTTCTCACTAATGGTGTGGCCACCAGTAATATTAACATTTCTCCAGGCAGTCGACAAGGCTGACACCTTTGACCATTGTTGTTTATGTTAGTGATTTAGACACTGACGGAGGCCATCCGTAGGGATGCCAATATATCTGCCCCAGAAGTTGGATAGAAGTCACGTAAGATTACATTGTATGCAGATGAGAGTGTTATTTTTTTGTCAAATCCCGCAATTTTCGTAGTTCATGTGATGCAATACATTAATTCACTTGTTGCTTTTTCGGGCGATAAGATTAATTTTGCAAAGTTGGAGGTCATGCTTATGGGAGGTCTGAGGGAAATACCTAATACTGAGGGCAAACCCTGGTTTCCTTTTAAATGGTCACTGAGGTGGTTTCCCTATTTCAGTATATTAATTGCATCTGTATTTGATCATTTATTTAACGTGAACTGTGTCCATTTGTTTGACAAAATTAAACAAGAACTTCAAAGATGGGAGGCATTTCCAATATCCTGGCTAGGTCGAATAGCTGTTATTAAAATGAATGTCCTTCCTCATTTCCTACACCCGTGTGAATGCTTTCTCTGACAGATAAGGCGTTTGGGCGGCACAGTGGCACAGTGGTTAGTACTGCTGCCTCACAGCACCAGTGACCCCGGTTCAGTTCCCAAATCATGCAACTGACTGCGTGGAGTTTGCACATTCTCCAGGTGCTCCGGTTTCCTCCAACAATACAAAAATGTGCAGGTTAAGTGAATGGGCCGTGCTAAATTGGCCGTAGTGTTAGGTGAAAGGATAAATGTAGGGGAGTGGGTTGCGGGTCGGAGTGGACTTGTTTTACCGAAGGGCCTGTTTCCACGCTGTAAGTAATCTAAGAGGTTTTTTAGAAAAAAAAGGCTGGTTTAGTTCTTTTATTTGGTACCATAAGCGATTCTTTATCAAGCTAACAAAATTGCAACTGCCCCACAGATTGTGAGGAGTAGATCTCCCCGATAAAACGCAATCAGATAAGTTTCTTTTCATCGTATGTGAGTGCCTTGGACTCTGAGGTCTCGGCATCAATTGAGCCCTCTCAGACAAAGTGAACCCTTATAGGTCTGTTGTTCTAAGGTAAAATGACAACGTTTATGGAGTATTGTTAAAACCTGGTGATGAACAATACTGTTAAAACTTGAAGGACAATGCGTCAGATCGAGGGCAAGACAGACAAAACAATGTTTCTTACGCCTATAATTGATATACCGGGTTGTCAACCAGGGATGATGGGTTCCAGATTTAAACTGTCGGCAGCAAGGGGGGTACCTTGCTTGGGTGATTTAGAAGTCGTAGAATCCCTACAGTGTTTAGATTAGATTAGATTACTGTGTGGAAACAGGCCCTTCGGCCCAACAAGTCAACATCGACCCGCCGAAGCGCAACCCACCCATACCCCTACATTTAACCCTTACCTAACACTACTGGCAATTTAGCATGACCAATTCACCTGACCTGCACATCTTTGGACTGTAGGAGGAAACCGGAGCACCCGGAGGAAACCCACGCAGACACGGGGAGAACGTGCAAACTCCACACAGTCAGTCACCTGAGGCGGGAATTGAACCCAGGTCTCTGGCGCTGTGAGGCAGCAGTGCTAACTACTGTGCCACGGTGTTGAAACAGGTCTTTGGGCCCAGCAAGTCCACTTCGACCCTCTGAAGAGAAAACCACCCAGACCCATTGCCCTAGCGCCCTGACTAATGCCCCAACTTACAGATCCTGGAACACTATGAGCAATTTAGCAATTGCCGATTCATCTAACCTGCACATCTTTGTGACCGTGGGAAGAAACCTACACAGACACAGTTGAGAACATACTAACTCCACACAGCCAGTCACCCAAGGCTGGAACCGAACCCATGACCCTGATGCTGTGATTCAGCAGTGCAAACCACGTGTTACTTGAGGGAGAAACAATAATATCATTTGGTCAAATAACTCATACGTATGGTCAAATAACTCCCTCGTAGAGACTTCTCTTTTTTTCCAGATTAGAGATTTGATTAAAAAAAAACTTTTAACAGACACTTATAGATCCGATACAGAGAAGTGGGTTCTTTTTGCTAAGAATGCACTCTCTGTCAGCACCCTTAATCAATAGTTGGATAGTGTCCGCTCAGACAAGACTGTGCAGATTCGAGACGGAATTGCGAGAGAGTTGGGGGTTTAGATCTCTTCAGTGACATGGGAGGATATTTGTGAAAATGCTGGAAGGATTTTGATCTGTAATAGGACCCATTTCATGCAGTTGAAAATTCTTCACAGGGTTTATCTGACACCAGATTTTCTCTCAAAATTCAAAGTGAGATTATCTTCAGCGTGTCCTAAATGCAGAATGACTACAGGCACTCTTACTCATTGCATGTGGTCCTGCTGCAGGCTTTGTATATATTGGGGCACTGTGTCAGGTGTTGTAGCGTGGGTCTTGGGGACCGAATTGGAGATGGACCCGGTTTCTATTTTCCTGAGCCTGCCCAGAGTATCTTACGCAGATGCACATGGGAAAAAAAATCCTTACTTTCTGTGCTAGGAAAAATATTCTGTTGTGTTGGATGTCTGAAAACTCTTCGGGGCTGTTGGGTCTTTGTAAGCCCCACATGGAAAATATCCCTTTGGACTTTCTCACCAGTATGCTGCACCAAAAAACAGAGATTAATATAAGTAATAGAGTCATAGAAATGTAAAGCATGGAAACAGACCCTTCGGTCCAAACCATCCATAAAGACCACATATCCCAAACCAATCTAGTCCCACCTGCCAACACCTGGCCCATCACCCTCCAAACCCTTCCTATTCATTTACCCACGTAAATACCTCTTAAATGTTGCACTTGTATCAGCCTCCCCCACTTCACCTGGCAGCTCATTCCATACACGTACAACCCTCTGTGTGAAAAAGTTGCCCCGTAGGTGTCTTTTATATCTTTCCCCTCTCACCCTAAACCTATGCCCTCTAGTTGTGGACTCCACAACCCCAGGGAAAAGACTTTACCTAATTACCCTATCCATGCCCATCATAAGTTTGTAAACCTCTATAATGTCACCCCTCAGCCTCTGACACTCCAGGGAAAATAGCCCCAGCCTGTTCAGCTTCTCTCTATAACTCAAATCCTCTAACCCTGGCAACCTCCTTGTAAATCTTTTCTGAACTCCTTCAAGTTTCACAATATGTTTCCAATACGATAGAGACCAGAATTGCACGCAATATTACAACAGTGGCCTAACCGATATCCTGTACAGCCGCAAAATGATCTTCCAACTTCTGTACTCAATACTCAGACCAATAAAGGAAATCATACCAAATGCCTTCATCACTATCCTAGCTACCTGCGACTCCACTTTCAAAGAGCTATGAACCTACACTCCAAGGTCTCTTTGTTCAGCAATACTCCCTGCGACCTTACCATTACATGTAAAAGTCCTGCTAAGATTTGCTTTCCCAAAATACAGCACCTCACATTTATCTGAATTAACATCCACCTGCCACTTCTCAGCCCATTGGCCATTTGGTCAAGATCCCGTTGTAATCTGAGGTGACCCTCTTCGCTGTCCACTACACTTCCAATTTTGGTGTCATCTGCAAACTTACTAACTGTATCTCTTATGCTCGCACCTAAATCATTTATGTCAATGACAAAAAGTAGTGAATCCAGCACCGATCCTTGTGGCACTCCACTGGTCACAGGCCTCCAGTCTGAAAAACAACCCTCCACCACTACCCTCTGTCTTTTACCTTTGAGCCAGTTCTGTATCCAAATGGCTAGTTCTCCCTGTGTTCCATGAGATCTAACCTTGCTAATCAGTCTCATAAGGGGAATCTTATCAAAAGCCTTACTGAAGTCCATATTCATCACATCTACACCTTTGCCCTCATCAGTCCTCTTTGTTACTCCTCAAAAAACTCAATCAGGTTTGTGAGACATGATTTCTCATGCACAAAGCCATGTTGACTATCTCTAATCAGTCCTTGCCTTTCCAAATACATGCACACCCTGTCCCTCAGGATTCCTTCCAACAACTTGCACACCACCAACGTCAGGCTCACTGGTCTATAGTTCCCTGGCATGTCCTTACCACCCTTCTTAAACAATGGTACCACGTTATCCAACCTCCAGTCTTCCGGCACTTCACCTGTGACTATCCATTTTACAAATATCTCAGCAAGAGGCCGAGCAATCTCTTCTCTAGCTTCCCACAGAGTTCTAAGGTACACCTGATCAGGTCCTGGGGACCCGTTTCAAGATATCCAGCACTTCCACCTCTGTAATATGGACATTTTGCAAGGTGTCACCATCTATTTCCCTACATTTTATATCATCCACAGTAAATATTGATGCAACATACTCGTTTAGTATCTCCCCCATACTTCCTGTGCTAGGAAAAATATTCTGTCATGTTGGATGTCTGAAAACCCCCTGGGCCTGTTGGGTCCTTGTAAGTTCATCATGGAGAATATCCCTTTGGACTTTCTCACCAGTATGGTGCCCCAAAAAGCAGAGATTTATATAAGATATGGCAACCTTTTTTGGATTACTGCGATACAGGCTTATCTGCCACTCTAAAAATGGCTTTTATATAGCTATGACGATATTGTCAAATGAATCTAAAATGAATAATTATGAACATATGAATGTGTAATGCTCTCGAAGAACGAGAACTATCGTTTTGTTATACTGAACCGTATTATTTATTTATTGTTTATTGTTTAGTTTTTGTTTCTCTTCTGTCTGTTTAGACATTTTAACTTGTTTTGTATGTACATGCAATTGGGTGTAATTTTGTTCAGTTATTTGAGTTGTTTTGTTATTTGTTTAATACAATAATAAAAATCTATTTTTCAATAAAAAATATTGTTAAAAAATTAAAATGCTAACTTTGATAGAATAGAGTCCCAAAGAATTCTCATTGGAGAGACCATTCAGGGTGGTTTATCCTGAGGGTCACCGTACCTCGGGTGAGGTTGAGAGAGCGTCCCCTTCATGGTAGTCTCTGTCAGTGTGGGGAATTGAACCTGCGCTGGTGTCCTCCCTCTGCATCACAAACCAACCAACCAACCAAATGAGTGGGAGACTGTGTAACTGTTTCACACAGAATCAGTCACAGACCAAGGGAAATTGGAATTTTCATGACAAAGTAAAAGGTATATTTGAAATAATCGTCATGATAACGGCTGAAGATAAAAATGTTCTCTGCTAGAAATTGTATTTTATAATGAGTCAAGTTTTTGGAAGCTATCTTTGGCTGAATGCAATAACGTGAGACAAGTGAAATAACCAGGATGACTAATTGTGATTGGATATCTACAACCATAAAATAAGCGCATGTTTTTGATTAGTCTGTGGAAAGCATGCTGACTGTTGCATGAATTTATAAAGCAGATGAAATATATTTTTATGAGAGTCCATCCCCATGGGAAATGCCTTCTGAAGGCATGCTAGAAGAAACCCGGGGTAAAAAGTGCCTGAGAATCGTCTGCTCGATAACAAGAACCTGGGGTTGAATGACTGAAAGTTCCTGTAACATGGAGCTGAGAAAACCATTAGATCACTACAGAACGTATTGAATGTTGGAGCATATTTGATGTACAGAATGGCCTCGTGATGGATTTTAATTATGTGTGATTTGAAAATCGTAGATCTCTGCTCCATCCTTTCACATGTTACACACTGGGGCACAGCCGTCTTTCTGTAAGTGGGAATGAGTTGGAACATTATCTGGAACATTCCATAATTGGCATTCTCCAGAATATTTTTTAACTGTGCGGGGGGCATTCGAAAGGCAAGAGGGAAAGAGAGGGAAGGTGATGTATGCAGTCGTGAGAGTGGTGGAGCATGAGCCTTGTTCATGGGCCGGTGCTATATCAGACATACAGTGAGTGTGAGGGAGCAAAGAGAATATGGTGACCCTTACCCTGACAGAGCAGGGAAGGTTACTGATGCTTGTCCTGTTTTACTGGACATTTCCTCAGACCGCAGGTTCTGCACTGAGCTCGTGAGGAGCTCAGACCATGCTCGGTACATCTGGTGGTGTTATCCCTCTGGGAAGAGAATGGTCCCCCTCTGTACTAGCCCAGCCACCAGGACCTTCGTGCCCCTGTCGACAAACCGTGGTGTAATTTCCCCTTAGCTGCCATGCTCGGAGTAAACTGTGCAGGGCAGATCTAAACTGACAAAGCGCAACCGTGTACCCTTTTAAAGATGACACCAGTGCCAGGGATCACAGAACATCTAGGGGCATTCCGGCGATGGTGAGTGCCTCCAGTCATGATGGGTGGGAGAATCGGGCTGGCATTGAATGAGAGGGACACCATGGGGTGGGGTGGTTAGTTAATGAGGTGAGTTTGGTAAGATAGCACCAGGAAACTAGCTCGGCCTTGTGCAGACAACCCCAATGTCACACTCAATGAAAATGTCACTGAGACAGTTTTTTGTTAGGTTCAGCCCAGTGAGGCTAAGACTCTGCTGTCCTCACTCCCAATTACAAAGCTGCAGAACAAATGGTCATCCGAAACTCTCCATCGCCTGAACTCACAGCAATATCCCTTTCACTCATAATTCTTCATAATACTGACCCGTGTTGCATGATACGATCGAAATGTCTTCATTTCAGCATTCTGCAACCTGTGAACATATCCGTCCATGACGTCTCCCCCCTCTGTCTCCACTCCAAAACACTCATTTACAGTCATATTACACGAGACTGCCAGTATGATTGACCATTTGGCCCAGCTGGTCCATGCCAACCAAAATGTCAATCCACACTCTCCGCATTTCCTTCCCCTTATTCTGTATCCCTCTAATCCTTTCCTATCTGTGCATTTGTCCAAATGCCTTTTCAATATTGTTATTGTACCAACCTCAATCACTTCCATTGGCAGCTCATTCCATGTGCGTACCACACTCTGTGTAAAAACGTTGCCCCTCAGGTTCCTTTCTTTATTTCTTTTTTCCTTTCCAAACATTAATGGATGTCCTCTAGTCCTCGATTCCCCAAATTTGGGAAAAAATTTGAAGTACTCAACCCATGCACGCCTCTCATGATTTGATAAGAGTTGCACTTCTATAAGAACCCGCTCAGTTTCCTACGCTGTAAAGAAATAAGTTCAAAACTATACAACCTGTACCTATAACTTGGAGCCTTTAACCCAGGAAGCATCTTTGTAAATTTCTTCTACTCTCTTTCTAGTTCAATAATATCCTTTCTAGAGCAAGGTGAACAAACTGAACACAGTACTCCAACTGCAGCCTTACCAACATCCTGTACAACTGCAAAATAACGTCCCAACTTCTATACTCAATGTCCTGATGTAGGCCAGTGTGCCAACAGCCTTCTTCACTATCCTGTGTATCTGTGACTCAAATTTCGATAACCGTGCACCTGATCTCCAACGTTCTTTTGTTCCACTACATTCCTTAAGGTCCTCTCATTCATCATTAAACTCCTACCTGGATTTGATTTTCCAAAATGCAAGACTTAGATTACTTACAGTGTGGAAACAGAACCTTCGGCCCAACAAGTCCACGCTGACCCGCTGAAGCGCAACCCACCCAGATCCATTCCCCTACATTTACCCCTGCACCTAACACTACGGGCAATTTAGCATGGCCAATTCACCTGACCTGCACATTTTTGGACTGTGGGAGGAAACCGAAGCACCCAGAGGAAACCCACGCAGACACGGGGAGAATGTGCAAACTCCACACAGTCAGTCGCCTGAGGCGGGAATTGAACCCGGGTCTCTGGCGCTGTGAGGCAGCAGTGCTAACCACTGTGCCACCGTGCTGCCCACAACGCCCATAAGACGTCACTCTTATCTATATTAAACTCCATTTGTTATTTCTCAGACCACTTCCCCAGCTGATCAATAATCTGCTGCAATTTCTGATAACGTTCCTCACTGTAAACTATACCTCCTATTTTAGTGTCATCTGCAAACTTACTAACTTTGAGTTGTGCACTCTGGTCCAAATCATTGATATAGATAACAAACAGCAATGGGCCCAATACCGATCCATGAGGCACTCTACTAGTCACAGGCCTCCAGTCCGATAAGCATACCTCCACCATAGCCATTTGCTTCTTAACGTGAAGCCAATTGTGTCGCCAATTTGCCAGTTTACATGGAGTCCATGCGATCTAACGTCTTAGAGCGGTCTACCATGTGGGAACGTATCAAAGGCCTCACTGAAATCCATATAGATTATGTCCACCACCCTGCTCTCGTCAAACGTCCTGGTCACTTCCTCAAAAAACTCTATCAAAATTTGTAAGGCATGATCTTCCATGCACAAAGCTGTGCTGACAGCTCCGAGTCAAACTCTGTCTTCCCAAATGCATGCTTACCTTATATCTCCGAACCTTCTCAAGTGGTTTCCGGAATCAGATGTGAACCTTACTGGTCTATATTTCCCAGGCTTTTCTTTGCAGCCCTTCTGAATAAGGGCACAACATTTGCTACTGCCCAGTCTTCCAGGACCTTGGCCCCTTAACTGTCATCTCTCGCCTCTTGCAGTGCTCTTAGATATATCTGGTCAGGACCAAGAGATTTATCTAACTTTATGCATCCTAATATATCTACGGTGATATGGACTGTACCAAGATATGACGATTAACCTCCCAAAGGTCACAGCTCTTCATGTCTTTCTTCATGGTAAACATAGAAGGGAAATTGAGGACCTCACCCACCTCTTGAGGTTTTACAAATGCATGCCCATTTTGGATTTTAAGGCATCCTATTCTCTCTCTAGTTGTTCTTTCTCTTTACTATACTGAATTTGGATTCACCCTAATCTGCTCAGCCAAGGCTATCTCATACCCCACTTTCGCCCTGCTGATTTCCTTCCGTGGGCGGCACGGTGGCACAGCAGTTAGCACTGCTGCCTTACAGCGCCAGAGACCTGGATTCAATTCCCGCCTAAGGCGACTGACTGTGTGGAGTTTCCACGTTCTCCCCGTGTCTGCGTGGGTTTCCTCTGGGTGCTCCGGTTTCCTCCCACAGTCCAAAGATGTGCAGGGTCAGGTGAATTGGCCATACTAAATTGCCCGTAGTGTTAGGCAAGGGGTAAATGTAGGGGTATGGGTGGGTTGCGCTTCGGCGGGTCGGTGTGGACTTGTTGGGCCGAAGGGCCTGTTTCCACACTGTAATGTAATGTAATGTAATCTAATCTAAACTCCTGTAACCCCTGTGTACCTCCAGAGATTCCCTTGGTCCCAGCTGCCTGTACCTGAGCGACGTTTCCTTTCTTTGCTGGCCAGAGCCTCAATATCTCTTGTCATCCAGGGTTCTCTCTTCCAGCCTCACTTTCCCTTCATCCTCACAGGAACATAGAGACTTTGAACTCGCGCTCTCTCACTTTAGAAGCCCTCCCACTTGCCTGGGATCCTTTTACCTGGAAACAAACTACTCCAATCAACCCCTGCAATCCCTTGACTGATTCCAGCAAAATATGCCTTGTCCCAATTTAGAACTTGAATCTGTGGACCACTTTTGTCCCGACCATAACTATTTTAAAATTAATACAGCTCTAGTCACTTTAACCAAAATGCTCCCACACTTTACCTCCATCACCTATCCTGCCCTATTTCCCAACAGTAGGTCGAGTTTGTCCGTTCACGAGTAGAACCCTCTACATGCTACTTGTGGAAGCTTTCCTGAACACACTTAACAAATTACGTTCCAAATAAGTTCTTAATCCTCTGGAAGTCCCAATCTATGTTAGGATAATTAAAATCACCTATTTTGACAACCCTAATGTTCCTGCAATTCTCGCCAGTCTCCCTGCATATTTGTTCCTCTAATTCCCATTGATTATTTGAAGTCTTATAGTGCAACCACTGTAACATTACCACCACCCCCCTTATTTGTTTGCACCATTCACAAAACCTCATTGATTATTATCTCAGTTATTTCATATTTAAATACTCGAGTGATACGTGCCTTAATCAGAACTATTGGCATTTAAACTGTTTCCATTTACATCTCTTCCTCGCAATGACTATCATATTCGCAGCACCCCTTGTCAAGGCACAGTGGAGATATGGAGCTGTAAATGGATGGGAGCTGCACATCCTGTCACTTCCAGCATTGGTTACATGTTTCTCCACACTAGGTAGTGATCTAACACAGTGTTACCGAACAATGCAATAGCCTGGGTTTATATATGAATGAACCAGCGCGGACTGCACAGCTCCCCACGCTGGACATTTAGCCCAGGATTATAGATCAAGCATTGGTGTGGGCTGCACAGAGTTTCACTCTGGACATAGCTGGGTTGCATACAGCTGTACACTAGCCGGACCTACACAGTGCTCCACCCTGAATATGTAATGGATGGGCTGGTTAGGTGAGTTGGATTGCGAATGTGAGAGTACTAAATATCTGGCAATGCCTTTGTTTTGTGTTTTAATTCTTGTGATTGGACTCTTCAAATCTTGACACATCTGGTTAGACCCATCCCTCTGGATGAGTCATGGTGACTGTTGTTACAGCATCTGGGTCTGCAACATGCCCAACAAATGGAGCAGAGGCTGCAGAGAGGACAGTCTCCGTAAAATACAATGATGGAATCACCATCAGATCAGCCGTCGTCTTAGTGAATGTTGGGGCAGGATTGAATGGACCACTAATGAAATTTGTTCATATATTTCTGCTTGTTCCAAGCAAACTCCCCCTCTCTCCTAGTGTCCCATACTGGTGGGGAGTGAGTCACCTCCTGCTGTCCTTGTGTAACAGGATCCTGGGACCTCACTAACCTCCAGATTTCCCTGTGCCCCATTTTCGAGCACTGAGTGACTCCCTCCTGTCCCTGTGTCCCAATATCAAGCAGTTGAATAACTGCCTCCTGTTCCTGTGTAGGAGAATGTGAGGACTGCAGATACTGGAGATAAATATTGAAAATTGTGTTGCTGGAAAAGCGCAGCAGGTCAGGCAGCATCCAAGGAGCAGGAGAATCGATGTTTCGGGCCCTTCCTGAAGAAGGGCTTATGCCAGAAACGTCGATTTTCCTGCTCCTTGGATGCTGCCTGACCTGCTGAGCTTTTCCAGCAACACATTTTTCAGTCCTGTTCCTGTATCCCAATCTTGGGTAGCCGAATGACTGCCTCCTGATCCAAGGTTTGCAAAATTAGCTGTCCTCCCCCGGCTACTGACTAACAGGCTCCAATAGCTCTGCATTTACCTGGTGCTCCTGTGGAATGGTATTGAGGGACTGAATGGCCTCTTCACATTCCTTACAGCTTCTCTAGACTAAAAGCCTTTCTCCTGTTTCTGTAAAACACCATCAAAATCTGAATGATGTATTTTTGTATTTTAATCTCAGCAATTGAGCAAACAAGTTGACTCAAGAATTCAGAAGCTGAATAGCCTCCTCCTGTTCCTGTGTTATACACTCAAGAGGCAAGAGAGTCTCAGAGATATACAGCACGGAAAAAGACCTTTCGGTCTGATCGTCCATACCTATCAAATATCCTAAATCAATCTCTCCCTCCTTGCCAGCAGTTGGCCCATATCCCTCTAAACACTCCCCATGCATGTATTCATCCAAATGCCTTTTAAATGGTGTAACTGTACCTGCCTCCATCACCTCTTTTGGCTGTTCAATCCATACACACAGCAGTCTCTGTGTGAAAGTGTCCCTATTTAAATCTTTCCCCTCTCACCTTAAACCTTTGTCTTCTAATTTTGGACTTGCCTATCCTGGGAAAATACATTGACTGTTTACCTTATCTATGCCGCTCATGCTTTTATAAACGTCTTTAAGGTCACCTCTCGGCCTCAACACTTGAAAATAGTCCCAGCCTATTCAAACTCTCCCTATAACTCTAACGCTCCAACACCTGCAGCATTCTTTTAAATCTCTTCTGTACCCTTTCAAGTTTGACAACACCTTTCCGACAGCAGGGAGACCAGAATTAAAGGCAATATTACAAAAGTGGCCAAAACAATGTTCTGTATAGATGCAACATGTCATGCAAATATTTAGACTCAAAGCACAAACCAATAAAGGGAAGATCACCAAGTGCCTTCATCACTACGCTGTCTACCTGTGACGGCACTTACAAGAAACGGAGAACCTGCACCACAACGTGACACAGTAGTTCAGTGACTAGCATTGCTGCTTCAGAGCGCAGCGATCTGGGTTTAATTCCATCCTTGAATGACTGTCTGTGTGGTGTTTGCACATTCTCCCCTGTCTGTATGATTTTCTTCCGGATGTTATGTTTTCTTCGAACAGTATAAAGACATACCGATAAGGGTAGATTGGCCATTCTAAATTGCATATACTACCCAGGGATGTGTAGGTGAGTTGGATTAGCCATGGAAAATGCAGGCTCAGAGAGATTGGGTAGGGGTTTGTCCGGGGGAGACTGTTTAGAGGTTCGGTGTGGCCTCGATTGGCCGAATAGCCTGTTTCCTCACTGCAGGGATTCGATCATTTCAATGGAATCCTCATTGATTGGCAGCTTTCGATTGGACCCTACCTACATGTCTTGCCTTGATGTGTCCTGCCAAACTACAACACCTCACATTTAACTAAAATAAACTCCATCTGCCACTCCTCGGTTCACCTAAGCAAAGTCCCATTATAGTCTGAAAGATCATTCTTCACTGTCGATGACACCAACAAATTTGGTATTATCTACAAATTTACTGACCATACTTCATATACTCAAATGCAAATGATTTGTATAATTGACAAAAGGCAGTGGACCCACTATTGATCTTTGGGGCACGCCACTGTTCACAGGTCTCCAAGTTTAATGAACAAATGTCCACTGTCACAGCCTGTCTCCAATATTCAAGAAAAATTTGTATCTAAATGGCGAGCTCTCCCTGGATTCCAGGCAGTCTAACCTTGCTAACCAGTCTACCATGTAGACCATTTTGTTTTTTCTTTCTGAATTCCATAAAGACAACAGTCACTGTCATACCTTCATCAATCATCTTCATCACTTCCTCAAAAAATTCCACCGAGTCAGTGAGACGTGATCTCCAACGTACAAAGCCCTTTTCAGTCCTTACATTTCCAAATGCATATACATTCTTTCCTCAAAATCCCCTCCAACAATTTAGTCACCATTGATGTCAGGCTCACCGATCTATAGTTACTGTTTTTCATTACTTTCTTAAATAATGACACCACGTTAGCAGCCTTCCAATATTTTGTGGAAATCAATGATACAAATATATCAGCAAAAGGCTGAGCAATCTCTTTCCTAGCTTCCCACAAACGTTTGGGATATAATTAATCAGATCCCAGGGATTTGTTCACCTTCATGTGTTTTAAAATGTCCAACACCTCCTTGAAATATACATTCAAGGTATCACTATACATTTCTTCATTTTCTCGCTCTTGTAACCTCCTAATCTCCAAGCCCTCCAATCTCCTATGGTTCCATACATAGGTAGCCTTACTGATCTTTAAGGGGCCCTATTCTCTCTCTAGTTAATCTTTTGCCATTAAAATATGTGTAAATTTTCTTCAATGCCTCATTAACCCTATTTTTAAAGCCATCTCATGTCCACATTTTTCTGGCCCGATTTCCCCATTGACTAGGCACTTACTGCCCTTATACACCTCTCGGAATTCACTTGATCTCAGCTCTGTTTACCTGACATATGCCTCCTTCCTTACCTTGACCTGAGCATCAATATATCTAGCCATCCAGCACTCCCTGAACCCACCAGCATTGCCCATCTCTCTAATAGGAACAGGTTGGCTCTGGACTCTCTGAAACCAAGTTTTCATGGCCTTGCATTTTCCAACCATCCCTTTACCTGTGAATAGGGTATCCCAATCAGCCTTTCACAGGACTCGGCAACACTTTCAAAATTGGCCTTACTCAAAGTTAGAACTTTAATGTTTGCATCAGGTCTTTCCTATTCCACAACTAATTTAAAACTGATATTTGTGCGTAAAGACTTGAAAGGTAATTAAACACTTCCAGCCCCTCTGTAACAGGCTCGAGAGGCTGAATAGGCTCTTCTTGTCCCTCTGTAATAGACTGAAGAGGCTGAATGACCTCCGCCTATCCCTCTGTAATAGGGTCGAGAGGCTGAATGGCCTCCTCCCGTCACTCTGAAATAGATTCAAGAGGTTTAATGGCTTCCTCCTTTTCCTCTGTAACACACTCGAGAGGCTTCATAGCCTCCTCCTGTCCCTGTGTAGCAGACCCGAGACATCAAATAACACAGCAACCTGTGGATTACGAGCAGCGGTTAAACTGTATCCAATGAAGGATCCTCCCTTCTCAGGTAGAGCAACGCAAGCAACACAATGTACTCCAGATGCCCTCTCAGTAACACTTCATGCAGCTGCAGCGACACATTTCTTTGTTTTGAATGATTCTTTTGGCAAAAAGTGCCAATATTCCAGCTTTCCACCTTTTCAAGTAGCAACAGGCTAATATGGGCTGAATGGCATTCTCTTATTCCTCTGTAAGAGGTCTACAGGGACAAAATTGCTTCGGCCAGTTCCTGAGCAGCAGTCTCAATGCTCTGTCTCAAGGTTGTGAAAGTACTTGACAACAGGGCATTAACACCAGGAGTAGCCTCACACTGGTCAATAAGTACCACACTTTGTGTTCAGGTACCTAGAAACTTGCCCACCCGACTTTTTTTATGCAGCCGATCTGTTATTTTACAACCGCCTCATTTCATAAACAGAGTGGAACACACATAGACCCCTGCAGTGTTCTGGTAATAGTCTCATATACAAGGGAAAAAAAAAAGATTTTAAAGATTGAAAGATTTATGATCCATCCCTCAGCAACCATCATCCATTCCATCCAAAACCAGTAAATGAAAAGTGATGTATGGAACAGGTTAACTGAGCCTATTTGTTCAGTGGTTGCAATTAATACCAATCTCCATGGATTCTAATTATCCCAGTGCAGGGTTTCCATCTCTTGATGATAAATGGTTTCTGTTCAATTTGTTAGTCCATAACATGAGCGGGAGCATCACCGACAGCACTGACAGGGATCGGCAGATCCAGAGAGAGGGGGAGGAAAGATCAGAATCTGAGAACTTTGGACTGGAATGTTCCAACAATGGATCAGAATCTGAGAACATTAGACTGGAATATTCCAACAATAGACAGAACCTATCCGATTATATTGGTATATTTCTGCATTTGATTGGTTGTCCTTATCATCACTGATCTATTACGCTCTTCTCATTATTCAATATTTTTATTATCCCTTCCTGGCTATCGTCGGTGTTCTTGGTAAGTGTCACTGTCCAGATTTTGTTTTCTATAAACCTTTTATGACTGTATTATTGTTATTTCATATAGTCTACACTTCTTGCACTATTATTGTTCCTGTTGAAACTCTGAATCCAGATATTCACTCTCCAGACCATCAATGAAGGTGTTCAATTACTGTCTCCCTCTCTGCTCTGGCAGTGTTACTCACGGGTCTCTATGATGACCGACTCAGTTTCAGTGGAGAACTACAATTCACTGTTATTTGTTATTTAAATATTAAGAACATGGAAGTCACTGTCTACTGTTCTGGTTACAAACTCCACATCCTTCCACTGTTTCCATCCCATCCCTGGCCAATATCTGCGGCTGAAGCAGACAGGTCACAACTGTGGGAGATCCCTTTGACTATGAGCTCATTCCTGACACCATTCCCTGACCATTTCTAACTTGAAATGCTCATCACTCCAGAATATATCTCACTGGTTTATTCCATCTGCTGTTTTAACCTTGAGCTATGAAATACAGTCTTAATGAAGTCAATAATCTGCTGCTGACGCTCCAGGCTTCAAATCTGCCGAAGCAAATCTGATTCGACCTCACACCAAACTCCCATCCATCTGTCATTCATGTGCACGCGAATGTATATTGCTATTGTGTCTGGCAATGCCTTTATTTTGACATTCTCATGGACACCACATTTGTCCATGAAACCTTTCTCGTTCTCTCTGTTGATTAACAAAAAGCCTGCCAGTTGTTCGTATTTAAAATAGTTTCCTCCATGTGCGTTCCTTCTCAAACAATGAGTTTCGCATTCAACCACACCTATCGCGCGCACACGCACACTCTCAGCCTCTGATGAGGACACACACACACCAAACCTGATGCGAGTATAGTGAGCATATGATAGTAAAGTTTGCAATACTCTCCAGATAGTGCAGTTTACTGAGCAACACACTAGCACAGCTCTCCATGCTGGGCTGTCATCTTGTCCCAGTTTATGTTGTTTGTGGTGTTCTGTGAAGCAGATTCAGAATTTGATGTAACAAACCATTCCAGCTGATCTGACAATGCCTTTATTCAATGTTCTTATTCTTGTCATTTTACTCTCGAAGATTTCACTTCTGCAGTTAGTCCCACTGCCCTGTCTTTTTCCCATATTTCCACAACAGTTAAATAACTGTCTGTTTCTGTCTGTAATGTGAATCTCTCTGTCCCTCTGTATCTTTCCCTGGCCTTGGGTTTTGGCTCCCTAGTGTATCGAGTGCTGGCATTGTGTAGCTCAGAAATAATGAAATGGTGTGTGTCAGGCTATTGCTCACTTCCCGGTATGTCCCATATGATGGTCCATGGACAGGCGTGTTTCAGAAGTTATGACGCACATCCTTGTAACTTGGTCTGTACCTCTCGTTGCCCCTCTCAGGTGACCTTGCGATCAGTAGCACGAGGAAGCCCACTGAGTAAAGGACTAGGCATCTAAATTGTGTGACAATGCTGTCAATTATTTAATAAAAGGTTATTTTCTACACTTTTTCAGTAAGAGATCTTAAAGGCCAAACTGCCTACTGAAAACGGCACAAGTAAATAACTTACGACGCTTTAAGGTTTTTAATAAATCGTAGTAACAATGGCCAGCTGGCACAGACCAGGCTTTCTAGTGTTTTCCTTGTAGCTGTAACAGTTACCAGGGACTTAGGGTCCCAGAAGGGTTCGAAGTTTTAATAAATTATCCCTAGCTGCTATTGTCTCTATAACTTCACTTGGTGCTGTTTCCTCCTGGATTGGAGAACTGTATACAAGAATGCTTGTCTGAATGTTCCTTTTTGCCAAAAGGTGTGTTTAGGTGATTTTAGTATATTGGAACAGTTCATTTATAGTAAGTACTGCATCTATTGTTCGGTTAAGGTTTCCAATCGTTAAGTTATTCTAAATTCCTCTTCATTTTGTATGGATTTTCATGAGAGTGTTTAAATATATTGTGTTTTGCTTAATGGTGAGTGGTTTGACTAGTAACATCACATCTGGAACACCCACTTCACATCTACCTTTAAAATAAGAAAGGTTTGGCATCCAAGCTACCCTCTTAAAATAGTTTGTGGCAGTCTGGTTGGTCTATAGCAAACTGGGGACTCATGTCTGGTTCTAAATCTATAATACCAAATTGGGTTTAGAATTACAATCCCTACAGTGTGTGAACAGGCAATTCGTTCCAACAAGTCCACACCGACCCTCCGAGGAGTAACCTACACAGACCCATTACTCTACCCTATTACTACATATTTACCCCGACTAAGGCAACAAACCCACACATCCCTGAAAACTATGTACAATTTAGCATGGTCAATTCACCTGACATGCACATCTTTGGATTGTGGGAGGAAACCAGAGAATCCAGAATAAGCTCTTGCCGGCATTGGAAAGAATGAATCGGGAGACTATTGGGTTCAAAGGTCGCGTATGGTAGTTGTTCGTGTCTTTTGTTCCGAGTACTGAATTCGGTTGGTTTAAACAGTGTTTTGTGTATAAAGATGTTTTAAGTCACTCAGAGTTCTCTGGGTGTGGAAGAAGTAAAGTTGGAGGTTTTACAAAAGGTAATGAAGGCAAAGCTGTAGGAATTGGCAGACAAGCTGGAGTTGTGGTTGCGTTGTCTGTGAGAAAATGAGAGATAATTGCAGCTATAGCTCGGCAATTACATTTGGTAGATCCGCCATCAGACTCTTTGGAAATGGCTAGAATTCAATTTCAAATGAGGCGCCTTGAACATGAAAAGGAATTGAAACAGTTTGAATTATGATGAAAAATAGAAATAAAAGAAAAGGAAATGAAGAAGAAAGAGAGAGAAAGAGAGAAGAAAAGCAGAGCGTTTCAAGTTCAAATGTTAGTAATAAGAGAGGAAAGTTCCACAGAAAGCGGAGATGAAGGCAGACTGGATAAGGAGGATTGTGAGGATGATCAACCCTATAGTAGCCAAAGGCCTGATGGGGATCTGTTTAAATACATTCAGGCATTATCTAAATTTGATGAGAATGATGGGGGAGACTTTTAATTTCATTTCAGAAACTGGCTAAACAAGTGCAGTTGCCAGAGAACATGTGGATTTAGTTGATCCAAACAAAGCTGATAGATATTTGCATCCCTATCGGAGGAGTTGCAGAAAGCCATCTTAATGCATTTGAACTTGTGCCAGAAGCCGACAGACAGCGTTTCAGGAATCTAAAGTAGTATCCCTGGTTAAACGCACATTGTGTTTGAAAGAATCAAACAAAGTAATTTTGAAAGGTGGAAAAGGGTATTTAAAACACAGAAAACCTATGACACTCTGAGAGAGATTCTGATTTTGGAGAAGTTCAACGTTTCACTTCCCGCAGTCGTGAGAACTCGTGTCGAAGAGCAAAGAGTTACAATGGCAAGCTTAGAAACTGAAATGGCTGACGATGATGATTTGGTTCAGAAATCAAAGTTTGGTTTCTGTGAGGGATTGAGAAGAATGTGTGAGATCTTCTTAAAACATATACCTGTGAGAGTAAGGTTTACTGGCATAGGCCAGGAGTAACAGGTAAAGAGGTTTCAGTATTAAGACGTACAGAAGGATGTAATTCTTATATGCTGAGACATGAGGAGCTATGCCATTCAGAGGGACTATTGGAGAGATTAGGAGTGCTCCATGATGTAACGTGTGGTTGGAGTACTCAGTGGAAACATCAACAGATTTATTCCACAACGGGGAAGGAGGTCTTGAGCTTGGTGTTGGCGTTACAACATTTCAGCATTTAAGTTGCGAATAACATACTGAGACAAATCTGTATCACTGATCGTGACCCCTTAAAGTTTTTGGAGAAGTTTAGGGACAAAACTACCAGTCTGTTTTTATTGAGCTGATTATTGCTGCCATTCAATTTGGAATTATACAGGTGACAAGGCGAGAAAACCTAAGTTTTGACATGTTGAGGAGACTTGGATGAAGAAAGACGTAAAAGACGTGGCAGGCGTAAAATTACTGAAATCGAATCTCGTTGTGAACATTTGTATGCTCAGAGTCAATGTAATATATATATATATATATGCATTGCAGTCTACTAATAGAGGAAAATTAGGAGGTCTAAAATGAATCCATCTTTGTATATTGATGGATCATTTTATTAAACGTGGAGTTGTGAGTATACTATCCCTGTAAAACGTTTATTTTCTCTTGGATTTTTTTGTGAGGAGAGATTTTAAAGGCAGAGGTGCAGAACTGCTGCCTGAAAACAGTTTAAGTAAATAATTGAGAAAGCCTTTAGGTTTTATTAAAACGGTGATAACAATGGAAGGGCAGGGGCCAGCTCTCCCAGAACAGGTTTTCTCGTTTTGTTTTTAGCTGCAGAATTCAGAAGCTGCTTGGGGTCCCAGAATGGTTGGAAGTGGCAATATATGATCTATAGCTGCCTTTCTCTCTGAGATCTCTTTTGATGTTGATTTCTCCTGGCTCAGAAAACTGCATGTAAGAATCTGTGTTTGAATTTATCTTTGTGCCAACAGTGTACGCCAAGAAGATACGGTATCTATTGTTTGTATAAGTGTTCCAACATATAAGCCATCGCAAAATGTTCTTTTCTTGGATTGTATTTTAACTAACGCATTTAAATAGATTGTATTTTGCTTAATGTCGAGTGGTTTGACCAGTCACAACATATCTGGAATGCACACTTCACATCTATATTCAAAATAAGGAAATGTTTGGGTCTAAACGGCCTTTTAAAAATATTTTGCGGGAATCTGGTCTGGTCCACAACACTTATAGCCAAGGGGTTTCTGACTGATTCCTGTTATCGCAAAGTTAGTGGAAGGGCTGGGGATGGTTTGATGGAGGTTGTGCTGTGAGCTGTCTCAGATATTCAGGGAGACCTAAGGATTTGGTGACCCAACTCTGATGGAGCATGGGGACTGTAGTTACAGTATCTGGGCCTGTAACATGAACAACAAATGGAGCAGAGGCTGCAGAGAGGGGAAGCTCTGAAACCACGGAGTTAGTGTGTGTGGGGAAAGGGAAGTGCTGGACCCACCCCGAGTTTTCCAGGAACAGCTTCCCAAGCTCCACTTAACCCTGGAGCAGAGTGTGAGGTGATCCTGACTGAACAAGGAGCTGGTCACAGAGTGGCGTCACCTCCTTTAACACGTCCTGCAGCTTCACACCAGGGGAAGGACAGTGCTTCCAGGGGCTGTTCGGGTTACAGTTTCATTCAGCATCTATGTTCTGGAACTTTCCAAACAGGACTGGGTGACATATCCATCATCTCCCAGTATGTTACCATCAATGTAACCATTCGGTGATGGAGGATGTATATGGTGGATGAGGTAAATACATTGTTTCTCCCTCAGCAGGGAGCTGCCGGGTGTATCCAGTATAGTGGGATTCCTGATGGTGTGCATGGCATCTGCGGAGTAGCCAAGTCAATGGGGAGCGGTAGAGGAATTAAAGGAGCTCTCTCTCTATTAATCTTGCAGCGTGCCCATCACAGGACATCATGTTGGTGAATACCCCCGTCCATGCAGCAGCCATAGCCTCTTCATTCAGAAGCAGGCTGCCATCCCCATCGTCTTCGGGTCTCCATGCAGAAAGGAATGAATGTATCTTGGATAAAGGCCGTCCCCTTGATACATGTTTGAAAACACTATCCCCATCACCAACCAAACACTTCAAAGCATTCCATGTGTACGGAGAGCAATGGAGTCACTTGGAGTGTCTGGGAACAGACGATCAGGGATGGAGCAACACCTCCCATATCTGAACGGGTGTGAGTGAAGCCCCCCAGTACACAGTATCATTAAGTCCTGTAATCCCTCTCCATTTCAGTAATATACTGCTTCCCGTTATTCCTGTAAATGAAATGACAGATTATATCATGTTATACTGCCAAATTATTATCAATTGCCTTTACTTTTCTGTATCTATCTGTCGACCCTCCACCCTCTCTTGATATTTTAATCTCTTGCTTATCACAGCGACATTACCAAACTCAGTATCTGTATATCTCGTCCATCCTCCTGATCATTGGTATAGATTGTAAATAGTTGAGGACACAGCACTGGTCATTGTGTGACTCTACTGGTGACGTTCTGTCAAACTGATTAAGACTGATTTATCCGGAGTGCCTACTTCCTGTTTCATACACAATCCTCCCTCATTACAGTGTAACACAGTCAAAAAGCTGAATATGAACGAGGAGAATCAGTCAGGAATCCAACCTCTCAAACCTGCTCCGCCATTGAATACAATCATGGCTGATATCATCGTGGCCTCTGTTCCACATTCCTGCCATCTCTCCATCCTCAAACTCTAGTCTGTTGTTGTAGATTGCGGCTTCTGAAAAAATATCCACTTCACATCTACACTTTCAATTACGTTTAGCATTTTACAGAACTCAATGAGCTCTCCTTTCTTTCTTATAAACTCGAGAGTATAGGCTTGAACTGCTCAATTTCTCTTCATAAGACAAACACTCTAAATATGGAATCAATCTAATGAAGCTCTTCTGAATTGCCTCCAATCCAAATATCTCATTCCACAGGACACCCAAACTGTACTCCAGTTGCAGCCTCACTGATGCCTTGCATAGCTACACCAACACTCCCTACCTTTCTACTCTATCCTTTTACAAATAAACGCTGAAGTTATGCTTGCATTTCTCATTACCTGAAGTACGCAAATGAAAGTTTTCTGTGATATGCAAGCAGACACCCAGATCCCTCTGCACTTAAGCACTTTGAAGTTTCTCTCTATTTAGATAATGGTTTGCCTTTTTATTAGGCTGAAAATGTGTTGCTGGAAAAGCGCAGCGGGTCAGGCAGCATCCAAGGAACAGGAGAATCGACGTTTCGGGCATAAGCCCTTCTTCAGGAATCTCCAGCCATTCCTGAAGAAGGGCTTATGCCCGAAACGTCGATTCTCCTGTTCCTAGCATGCTGCCTGACCCGCTGCGCTTTTCCAGCAACACATTTTCAGCTCTGATCTCCAGCATCTGCAGCCCTCACTTTCTCCTTTTTATTAGGCTGGCCAACTTGAATAACGCCATATATATCCACTTTAATTTTCATTGCCAAATGTTAGCCCATTCACCCAACCTATCCATATAGTTTTTAAATTTCTTGCATCATCATTCTGAAGTAATTTCCCACCAATGTTAGTGTCATCTGAAAATGTAGCTATAATATTTTCAACCCCGTCAACCGAGTAATAATATCGATCACAAATTGTTGAGGCATGAGAACTGAAATCTATGGCACCCCACAAATTGCATTTTCCAAAAGAAAATGACACATTTATTAAATCTGACTGCATTTTGTTGGTTAACCAATCCTCCGTCCAAGCTAATAAATTACTCCTAAACCGATGCTGTCTGATCTTACCACTCACTCGTTGGAGAAGCGACATACCTGAATCCTTCACCAAGACCAGATATATTCCATCTCCAGGATTCCCACTATCCACCTTTTTTGTCACATCTTTAAATAATTCAAGAAAACGCTTCCATCATGATTTATCCTTTCTAAAACCATGTTGAGTCCAATGGATTGTGATTTAAGTTTGCAAATGTCCTCAACAATAGATCCTAATAATTTACCTTAAATTACAATACTTTATTGTTACATTTTACTCCCTAATTTATTCAGTTATTATGAGTTCTTCCCTTTCAAAAACCTTACGTTTTCTTTGAATTCCTGTTTAATGGGAAAAAGGTTTTAAGAGATCTGCTCCAATTGCTACATAAGAGCTATGTGTGGCTGAATGCACTCATTATCCTGCTGGTGTACAAAATCGATGGGATGAAGTTTTTCTGGCGTTCCCATGTTGTCTGCAAGGCCAGAATGACCTCCTCCTGTTGATGCGTTAGTGGGTGATGGATTATGGAATCTTCCCGTTGCCGTGTAACATTTTGAGGGGCTGATGGGTCTTCTCATATTTCTCCATAATAGGAGGAGTTACTGAATGGTCTCCTCATGTATCCCAGAGATGGGACCAAAGGTGCAATTGGTCTTCTCCTGTTCCCATACAACAGTCTGAATTACCTCCTCCTTTCTCATGAAATAAGTATCAGATAGTTTTTATCCTTATACAATTCACTTGCAACAGGCTCGGTGGGTCTGAATGGCCTCTTGTTAACCCAATGTAACAAATCTTCAGTCACTGTGTGACCGCTTTCAGTTCCTATGTTACGGACTTGAGGTGGCCGAATGGACTGATCCTGTTGTTGTGTAACAGGATAATGATACCGCTGCATGGCCTACTCTGGTTCCAGTGTTATAGATTCGAGGAGCTGATTGGCCTCCTCCTGTAAATATACATCAGCCTCGTCCTATTCTGGTGTAACCGGGTCAAAGTCCTGAATATCCTTCTGTTGTTCCTGTGTAACAGGCTGGAGAACGGAATGAATTCCTCCACTATCTGTGTAATTCACTTCAGTTGTTGACTCCTTCCTGTCATCTATGTTGAAAAAAGATCTTCTTTCATTTTTGTAAACTCCAATGGCTATTGGATCAACCTGATCATCCTTTCGTTATAATCTAGCACCTTCATTGCAGGAATCAGTTGAGGGGACCATCTCTGAGCTGCTTCCAATATAACAACATCCTTTCTTCATTAAAGAGACTAAACCTGTACACACTACTCTAGATGTGATCTCACTAAGATCCTGTACAGCAGCAGCAATGCTTTACCACCCTGCTGTAAGTTTCGCACCCAGGTTAGAGCAGTCTCATCTCTCTGGGGGTAATACAGAGCATTGTTGAACAATCATTGTCCTTCTCTACTGCACTAGTATAACGGGAGATCTGGAGAAAATGTCACAATGATGCTTAAGAAGATCATAAATGATGTGGCGAGATGATCTCGAACATTAATCTCCCCGAAGCCCACGTCGCTCAGATTCTACAGAATCTTGTAAGGTGGAGCATAAAAACAGCAAGGAGAAGGAAACATTGATGGGAGTTATATATCAAAGTGAAAGCTGCAATACAAATGTTGGGCATGTTATAAAACAGGAAAATGAGACATACACATTTGTGGGTACTGCAGTAATAATGTCCTGTTTACAATATATCTAAACTGTGTTAACACAACTGAATGATAAAGCTGGGAAAAATGGATTTCATGAGCACGTGTTAGATGGCTTGCATTAACATTTTGTTGAGCACTGAGCTAGAGATCAGGTTATTTAGGAATTGGTGTTGGATGATCAGTAGAACTAATTAAAAACTTTGCAGTAAAGGACCTTTTGGGATCAGTGACCACAATGCATTGGTTTTCTTTTATGCTGTTTGAGTACACGATAGTTTTTGTTTTATTTGAAGTAACCGTTATAAATCTGAGTCAGGCAAGCCATGATGGTGTGAGGAGAAAGTGGGGACTACAGATGCTGGAGATCGGAGTCGAAGAGTGTGGTGCTGGAAAAGCACAGTCAGGCAGCATACTAGGAGCAGGAGAATTGACGTTTTGGGCATAAGCCCTTCATCAGGAATGAGCCTTATGTGTCAAGGGGGCTGAGAGATAAATGTATCAAGGGGGTGTGGTAGAAGGGAGGTAACTAGGAATGCGATAGATAGATGAAGGTGGAGTTAAAAGTGATAGGTGATGAAGGGAGACAAAACGCCTCATCTGCTGCATCCATTAAACCCAGTGTGTTATTCTCTACATTGGCGGGACAGGTGGGTCATTTCAGAGAACATCGCTGGAACAGCCACATTCACCAACTCCACCACCTTGTGGCTGAACACTTTAACTCCCCTTTCCACTCTGCCAAGGACATGAGAGTCCTGGGCCTCCTCCATCGCCAAACGCTAACTACCCGAAGCATGGATAAAAAAGGCTCCTCTTCTACCTGGGGTCCCTCCAACCCACAGGGGATTAATGTAGTTTCCCCATTTCCCCTAACTCCACCTTATCCTAGCCCAATCTTCCAACTCAGCACCGTCCCCGTCTCCCCTTTTGAACGTTACTATGTGTTCATCTTCCTTTCCATCAACTGGTCCACCCTTCTCCCCGACCTATCACTTTCAGCCTCACCTTCAACTACCTATTAGATCAAAGGAAGCAGCTTAGAAAAATGCCAAGTGTTGTAGTAAGCCAGTGGATTCAGAGAAATGTAGGAGCCAGCAACGGATGACCAAGAAACTGCGAAGAAAATCAAAAAGAGAAAAAAGCATGCAAACAAAAGAAAAACTTAAAGACTGCTGAAAAAAACGTACATCAATGTATGAAACAAAATTAAAAACAAGGTCAAATGTAGAACAGTGGGTGTGAGGACAGGATAATTTATTGCAGAGAACAGAGAAATCACAGGGGAAAGAAACAGTTTCTTTGTGTCTATCTTCAAGGCAGAATATCCAGAAATTCACCCAGAAATACCAAGTGACCATGGGACTTGTGTAAGTAAAATCTAAGATCATTCAGTGTTGAGTTCATCTTTTAAAAGGAAGCTGGACAGAGTATTTATAAACCTGACAGATCAGATGTACTTCATACAAGAATTTCAGCAATAGACATATTGAGTGCAACGCAGATTTACACATTATTTTCCAATACATTCCCGAAAGATATTTAGCCAATCTGGATAAGGCAAAGGTTATAAATAGTATCCGCCAGTTTAAGAAAGGATTTAGATGGAGAGTGGTGAACTACAGACCAGTAATTTGTAATCTTTGGTCGGCTGTCTGTTGGGCTCGATTACAAATAATGTGTTACTGGATATATAGAAGGTAATGAGAAAACTGGGGAGTATGATAATGTATCAATGAAAGGAAAACCATAAGTGGCAAACATTTTTTGCAATGGTTTGAAGATGATTCTTGTGGACGTAGGCAATGAGGAGCTAATGGATAACGTATAGTTGGATAATCAGGAGGATCTTTTTTCAGAACTCTCACACTAATATCATAAGAAAAGTTTAAGTGAAAGATATTGGGAAGAACACAAGCAAATAGGAAACTAAAAATTAGGTTTACATTCATGTGAATGCAATTGGAATATAGAAGATGTCGTGCGCCAGCTGCATAGAGTGTTGCTGAGATTAAACTTAAAGTATTGTGTACCGTTTGGAATCCCAATCTAAGAGAGAATATAATGACTACAGAGGAACTGCAAAAGGTATTCTCCAGATTAATCCCTAAAATGGCAAGATTGTCTTATGGGGGAAATTCAGCCTGTGATCTCGAGTTTGAAAAGATCAAAAGTGATTATGGTGAAACTTAGAAACATAGAGGGGAGAGAATAACAGACGAAGAAGTGCAAGCAGGCGAGATTAGGGAGAATCCCACGATATTCTACATGTACACGTAGAACAGAATAATCAGCAAACATTAGTGTCAATTAGAAACCAAAGGGGCAATCAGCGTGTCAATCTGTAGAACATTGATAGATTGTTACATGAGACCATCACAGCTATTTTACTTGGGAGAAGGAGGATCCAGGTACAGAATTCGAGAAGATTGACTGGAAAGCTCTTGAAGAGATTGGATGTAAATTACGAGCAGGGGTTTGAGGCTTTGTCTGGTATAAAATTGGACCAATCCGCAGGTCTGGATACTGTTGGTATCAAGGGAGGAAAGACCCTGACTGGAAATTTCAATTAGAATCTGACCATAGGGGAGATGCCAGAGGACTGGAGAGCAGCTAATATGATTCCAAATTTACAGTAAGGGTGGTAGAGATAGACCAGGTAACTATAGATGAGCGAGTATTAGATCACTGTTAAGGAAACTACTGGAGAAAATAGGGAAGGAGAAAATTGAACTCCAATCAGAATTGGCAAGGTTTGATCAGGGATAATCATCATGACTTTATCAGAGGGAAGTCACATCTAATGGGTTTGATTGAATTAGTTTGAGGAGTCGCTTATTTAGTTTTGCAGTAAGGCCTTTGACAAAGTTCCACATGGGAAACTGAAAAGAAACTAAAATCTCACAGTATGAAGGATCACTTTACAAGTTACAACGAAAATTGTCTTTGTGTCAGGAGGCAGAGAGTGGTGGGAGAAATCTGTTTGTGTGACAGGAGACCAGTGTCCGCTGGTGTCCATAAGGATCAGTGCTGTGTCCCTTATTATTTGCAGCATTCAAATAATAAATGGTATAGATGTGAATCTGGAGGGGGGGTGGGTGGAGGGGTGGGAGTTGTGATACGTAAGTTTGTGTTTGACACACAAACATTGGCCGGGTGGCTGGCAGTGAGGAGGAAGGTCTGATTTTACAAGAAGATACAAGTGGAATGATCAGGTGGGCAGATGAATGGCAGAATCCTGATAAATATGAGGTGATGTACTTTGGAAGAAGGAACCAGACATTGGGTGTACACAATGATTGACAGTGCACTGGGAAGCTCAGAGGGTGTTTCTTCACACATCCCTGAATGTGACTGAACAGGTAATGGACTATTTAAGAATTGAACCTTGGGTGGAGCGTTTATTAATCAGGGAGTAGATTATAAGTGCTATACAGGGCTTTGTTTAGTCCATGATGGAGTACTGTATGTAGTTCTGGGAGCCTCATTACAGGAAGGATGTGATTGTACTGAAGGGGTTGCAGAGGAGATTCACCAGGATGTTCCCAAGGATGGAGCATATCAGCTATGGAGAGAGGCTGCATAAGCTTGGGTTGTTTACTTTGGACAGAGAGGCTGAGGGGGATGTGATTCAGAAGGATAAGATAACGAGGGGCATCGACAGGGTGGATAGAGAGCAGCTGTTCCTTTTAGACAGAGGGTCAAGAACAAGGGAGCACATTTTTAAAGTGAAGGGTTTGAGGTTCAGAGAGGATTTAAAGATTACTTATTTTTCCACCCAGCGGGTGTTGGGGTCTGGAATGTACTTCCTGAGAGGGTAGTTATCACGGGTAACCTCTCAACTGTTAAAAGTACTTGGACAGCACTTGGAAGTGTCATAACATTCCAGGCTATGGGCCTGGTGTTGGAAAATGGGACTAATATAGATCATGCTGTATTTCTGTTGGCACAGAGACTATGCTCCTGTGAGTGTATGATGTAGAAGGTCAATTATTGAGCAGCTTAAGACAGGAACTGATGGGTTTCTGAAGATAATGTTCACAAAGGTTATAAGAGTGAACTGTTACAGCTTGTCAAATTATGTTAAGGAGAGAAGTATGAAAAAACAGTGCAGGTTCCTTCCAGTTTGAAACCAGAGAATGGAGAGTGGTAAACAGGGAAATGGCAAAATTATGAATCTACTATTTTAGTTCTGTCTTCACAGAACTTTCGGACAATACTAGAAAAAACAAGTCTGGTGTGGAAAACGAAATATTATATGGAAAATAGAACATAGTAAGTAAATGGTTTGGGAGAAATTATTGAGACTGTCATAGACAACATTAACATATATTTATGAAATGTGAATTATGTTTGATAAACAGACTGGGAGACAAATGAAAGAGAAGCAATGGATGTAAAACATGTGGATTTTCAGAAAAAAATTGGTAAAGCTACAAGCCTACTTTGCAAAATCAAATCTCAGTGGATTCGAGCGAATATATGGACTTGTTTCTAGAATGGGACGGCTGGCAGGAAACAGTGAATAGAAATAAACAGACTCGTGAAGCAACAGCCTGACATTGTCTTTAAGGTATGATTCTGTGAGTATGACTATATTCCAGATACGCCATCACCTTCCCTGGATATCTCCTGTCTCAGCAGCAGGACATACACAGCAGAAGTGGTGGCACAGTGGGATACAGTTGGAAGGGAATAGCTCTGGGAGTCCTCAACAGTGATTATGTATCCCATGACCACTCATAGCGTTAGTTTACACATGGGAAAGGAAATCTCCTGCTGATTATCATGTAGTAGCCTCTCCTAACTGATGAGTCAGTACTCCTCCATACTGATCAACACTTGGAGGGAGGCAAAGGCACAAAATGTACTCTGGTGGGGAATTTCAATCTCCACAAAAACAGTGGTTCGGCAGCAGCATAACTGATTGAGCTGGTTGGGTCCTAAAGGATATAACTTCTCGACTCAGTCTATGGCAGGTGGTGAAGGCACCAACAAGAGGGAAAAGACAGATTTGACCACAGCCTTACTAATCTACCAGTTGCAGAAGTATCTGTCCATGACAGTATCGTAAGAGTGATCATTGCATAGTCATTGTGGAGACAAAGGCATACCTTCACATTCAGAATAACCTCCACCATTTTGGGTGATACTATCACAGTGCTAAATAGGACAGACTTCGAACAGATCTAGCAGCTCAAATCTGGGTGTCCATAAGGTGTCGTGGGTCATTGATAGCAGCAGAATTGTACTTCAGCCCAACCTCATGGTCTGGCATATCCCCCTCACACCAGTTGCCATCAAGCCAGAGGATCAACCCTGGTTCAATGGAGTGTGCAGGATGGCAGGAGCAGCACCAGGCAAATCTGAAAATCAGGTGTCAGCCTGTTGAAGCCACCAAACAGGACAACTTGTGTGCCAAACAGCATAAGCAGTAAGTAATAGACAGGGCTATGTGATCCCAAAAGCAACGGATCAGATTTAAGCTCTGCAGTTATTCCACATCTCGTCGAGAAACGATAGGGACAATTAAACAAGTCATTGGAGGAGGAGATTCCACAAGTATCCCCATCCTTAATAATGCAATAGCTCAGCAATTCAGTGCAAAAGATAAGGTTGATGCAGTCGCAACAATCTTCAGTCAGAAATGCTGAGTGGATGATCCATCTTGGCCTCCTTCAGTGGTCCTCAGTATTTCAGTTACCAGTCATTAGCAATTCCGTTTAGTCCACGCGATATCAAGAAACGGTTCTAGACACTGGATACTCCAAAGGGTACATATTCTGGCAATAGTACTGAAAACTTGCGCTCTAGAACTTGCCACTTCCCTAGTCAAGCAGTTCCAATACAGTTACAACAACAACATTTAACCGATTGTGTGGAAAAGTACCCAAGTATCTCCTGCATATAAAAAGCAGAACAAATCCAATCCGGCCAATTACCAACCCATCAATCTACTCTCGATCATCAGTAAAGTGATGGAAGGTGTCAATGCTTTCAAGCAGCACCTGCTCAGCAATAATCTGGTCAATGACGCCCAGTTTGGGCTCCACCAGAGCCACTCAGCTCCCGACCTCATTACCTAAAACATGGACAAAACAGCTGAATTCCAGAGGTGGGGTGAGAGTGACAGGGCTTTAAATCAAGGCTGCCTTCGACCAAGTGTGGCATCAAGGGGCCTTCGCAAAACTGGAATCAATGGGTATCGGGGCAAACTTCCTGCTGGTTATAATCATACCTGACACGTAGGAAGATGGTCATGGCTGATGAAGGTCAGTCAACTCAGCTCCAGGACAAGTCTGTAGAAATCCCTCGGGCAGTGGCCGAGGCCCAAGTGTCTTCAGGGCTGCTTCATCAATAGACCTTCCCTCTATTATAATATCAGAATTGGGGATGGTCGCCAATGATTGCACCATGTTCAGCAACATTTGTGGCTCCTCAGAAACTGAAGCAATCCATGTCCAAATGCGACAAGATCTGGACAGTATCCAGGCTGATATGTGGCAAGTAATATTGATGCCACACAAATGCCAGACCGTGACCATCATCAATAAAATACAATCTAACCACTGCCCCTTGACATTCAATGGTGTTACCATCACTGAATCCCCCAGTATCAAACTCCTGGGGGAGGGAGGTAATCATTGCTCAGTGACTCACTGGACTCGCCTACATAAACACAGTAACTACAAGAGCAGGTCAGAAGCTAGGAATACTGCGGCGAGTAACTCACATCCTGACTTGCAAAGCGTGTCCATCACCTACAATGAATAAGTCAGAAGTGTGATAGAATACTCCCTATTTGCCTGGATGAGTGCATCCCCAACAACACTTAAGAAGCTTGATACCATCTGGACATAGCAGCCAGTTTGTCTGTCACTTCATCCACAATGCTCCACCATCAACACTCAGCAGCAGCAGTGTTTTACTATCTACAAGCTACACTGAAATGATTCACCAAAGATCCTCAGACACCATCTTCCCAACACACGAACATGTCTATCTAGAAGGACAAGGGCAGTAGATGTAAAGGAACACCACCATCTTCAAGTTCCCCTCCAAGCCATTCACCATCATGACTTGGAAATATATCACCGCTCCTTCACAGTCGCTGGGTCAGAATCTGGAATTCCCTCCCTAATGGCATTGGAGGTCAACCACAGCAGGTGGACTGCAGTGTTCAACAAGGCAGCTTACCACCACAATCTCCAGGTCAACTAGGGACAGGCAATAAATGCTGGTCCAGCCAGTCACACCCAGATTCGCGAAGTAAAGAAATTTTAAAAACCGTTTTGTTTTAAACAGAAGAAGGTTGCTGAAGTATCACAGGGATCGGTACTTGGGCCCCAGATGTTCACAATACCCATTAAACATTTGGTTGTAGGAGTTAAATACAATATATCCCATCCTGCTGACAGCACGAAAGGATGTTCGATTGTGTATGGATGAGGAAGTGGTAAAAAAGCTCCAAGGTGACTGAGACGAGTGGAGTGAATGCACAAATACATGGCATTTGGAGAGCAGTGCGAGGAGAGGTGACGGTGGCAATACTGATTGGCAGACTATCGTTTGGAAAGGGATTGTTTGAAACATGTTGATCCACAAAGGGGCGTCTGCTCCTTTTCATTGTTTCCTTCTGCATAAACCTCCGAGGCCCATGTAGGGCAGTGAGTTCTGAAGCCAGAAGTCAATACTAGGAATGGCATTGGCATGCTGACCAATATACATAGACCCACCAGGTGGGGAGTTGTAAAACTAAAAATGATCTGGTTCTCCCTGTAAACCAGTCACTGAAAACATTATTGCAGGAACAGAAAGCAGTTAAGAAGATAAATGGTGTGTTGCCCTTCATTTCAGGGGGATTTGAGTCCAGGAGTAAGGGTGTCTTAGTGCAGCTGTTCGAGACCCCCATCTCGAACATTGTGCAGTATTGTGGGCAGTTTTGATCTCTGTACCTAATAAAGGACAAACCTGATATTGAGGGAGAGCAGCGAAGGATGACCAAAATGATCTCTGGAATAACAAGCTTGTTGTGGTGGAAGAGTTTAGGGTGACTGGGCCTTTATTCCATGGGCTTTACGAAAATATGTGGAGATCTCAGTCAAATATATAAAACTCTGACAGGGTGAGACTGATTTGAAGCAGGGGTGATAATTCCCGAGGCTGTGGTGTCTAAAACAATGGGCACAGTACCATGTACAGGCAGGGCACTCTGCACTGAAATGAGAATAAATGTCTGCACTTACAGATTGGTGAACCTGGGGAATGTGCTCGCACCTGCAAGCCAAGACACTGAACATAAATAAGGATTTTGTGACACTAAAGGGATGGGGTGGGGCAGAGAGCAAGAGCACGGTGTGGAAATAAAGGGCCAGCCATCATTGTATAGAATTGGGAAGCAAACTCCATCGTCCAAAAGGACTACTGCACTTCCTATTTTATAGCTTCCCAAGGTTAATCACATAAACGGATATGTACATTGAGTGGGATAAGTGCATTAAGGAAATATTTGAACATGAACAAGAATGGGGAAGGCTCATTATGTTGTTTGACCTACTCCTTTCCCGGTGTTTCTGTGCAGTCTTTGGGAAAGTTCTATAAATGTTGTTACAAGATCTCAGATGTTAGGAAGGAGGTCTCTGCAGGTTCGACAGGATTGTGTATCCCATTCCCTTTTCTGATACCAAGGCTGGAGCTGGGTGTTCTGTCCGGATTTATCCTTTAAGACCTCGCAACAGTTTGGTACAATTGAGTGTCTTGTTTGGCCGTTTCAGAGACCGTTGAAGAGTTTCCCGCATGCCTGTCTGTCTGGAGTCACTTTTAGGCCAGACCAGAAAAGCACGGGAGACTCACTTTCGGAAACTACATTGGAGAAGGAAATTGGTGTTTACAATCGACATTGACTTCAAGGTCATTATTACTGACACCAGATTATGCATCTCGATATGTTATTAATTGTTTTGAATTTCCACCAGCTGCCAGAGCATTAGCCTGGTCTGGATTAGTAATCCAGTGACATTTCCACAACATCACCATCTCCACATGGGGACCTGTCAGAAACCGCACTGATCAGGTTATTTCTGTGCTGCTTGACAGCTCTGTCATAAAGAACTCCCACTAATTTGCATGTCGTGATGGGACTGAGGGGGTGGTAAATGGTCAGACTTGACATAGCTGAGTAATTTTCCTCATTGCCAGGGAGATGTCAGAGTTGGAGCTGGAATGAAACAGCCTCCCCAGGGACACGGCTTGTTATGAAGCACAAGTCTTCAGTCCTATTGCAGGAATGGTGTCAGGACCCACTGCCTTTGTCGTATCTGCTGTGTTCAGCTGTTTCTTCATGTCACGTGCAGCAAATCAAATTGGTTGAAAACTGGCATCATGAGGAGGGTGAGGTGGATAATCCACTCAACACTTCTAGCTGAGGATGGTGCAGATACTACATCCTTGTCTTTTACACTGATGTGCAGGGCTGTTCGATTATTTAGGATGGGGATATTTGTGGATCCCTTTCCTCCAGTCATTTGTTTAATCGTCCATCACCATTTCTGACTAAATGTGGCAGGACTGCAGAGCTCCGATCAGATCTGTTGGTCAATTGTGGTAGTTTTAATGGGTCAGCATCAGGTTTAGGTTCACGTGGTTCTGACCCTGACATGTTCACCCACAGTCATTACCGAACATAGATGGTGTTGATGGTAATGGCAGACTGAGAAGATTATTCGAAGCTAAAAGTTACAGGTTGTGTATGAATGCTGTTCTGCTTCTCCTGCTGCTGTAGTCTACAGCACTACATACATACACAGTTTTGAGCTGCAATATCTGCAATGCAATTCTGCTGTCTGTCCCTTAGTTCACATTGAGATCCATTCACACATCAGCCCTGTACTCAGTGGCCTACTCTGGTTTCTGATGTGGTAACACTTTAATTTTCATACTCTCATTCTGCTGACGGTCTCGCCCCAGGTCATGCTCCCAAAACAAATTAACAGATTTTAATTCAATTGTTTAATTCATCGGAATCTTAGTTTCCTTGAGTAATGCCATCTCTGTGTTTAAAGTGGATGTCTTTCCCTCTATTTCTCTCCCTGACCATGATTAAGGGCTCTGTAGTGTCAGTGATGCCAGCCGTATGTAGTTTCAGAGCCAATTAATTCTCTGGATTCCCAATCATCTTCACCACATTGTAAGTTTCCTCTTTTGGTTCGATGCCTTATTGCTTATGGCTGCCTTGTTCTCCCATGAGCATATTTCATCTTCTTTGCGATGAATTTCTGATATCCTCCGAATTATCCACAGAAATTCCTGCCTTTGCTGCTCCAAAGACTTCCCTGCTCGGCTCCCTTTCCAATTAACTCTGGCCAGCTCCTCCCGAATGTCTTTGTCGTTACATTGCTCAATTATAATCACATTACATCGAGAAGAGAGCAATAGATATAAAGCGAAAGTAGGGGTTTGGAGAGAAGTCGTGGTCCACATTGGCACCAACGACATAGGTAGGAGGAGGGCTGAGGATGTTAGGCAGGCTTTCAGGGAGCTACGTTGGAAGCTCAAAGTTAGAACGAACAGAGTTGTTGTCTCTGGTTTGTTACCCGTGCCACGTGATAGAGAGTCGAGGAATAGGGAGAGAGAACAGTTAAATGCGTGGCTACAGGGATGGTGCAGGAGGGAGGGATTCCGGTATTTGGATAACTGGGGTTCTTTCTAGGGAAGGTGGGACCTCTATAATCAGGATGGTCTGCACCTGAACCTGAGGGGAACCAGTATCCTTGGTGGGAGGTTTGCTAGTGCTCTTGGGGGGGGGGGGGGGTTAATCTAACTCTGCAGGGACATGGGAACCCAGACTGTAGCTTTAGGGTGCAGGACCTGGAGTGTAGGGAGGTTAAGAACATGGCATCAATTTCAAAGGAGGGTGCCTGTAAACAGGAAAGTGGTTTGAAGTGTGTATACTTCAATGCAAGAAGAATACGAAATAAGGTAGGTGAACTTGCAGCGTGGGTTGGTACCTGGGATTTCGATGTTGTGGCTGTTACGGAGACATGGGTAGAACAGGGACAGGATTGGCTGTTGCTGGTTCCAGGGTTTAAATGTTTTAGTAGGGTCAGAGGTGGGGGTAAAAGAGGGGGAGGTATGGCATTGCTTGTTAAAGATACTATTACAGCGGTGGAAAGGACGATGGATGAAGACTCGCCATCTGAGGTAGTTTGGGCTGAGGTTAGGAATAGGAAAGGTGAGGTCACCCTGTTAGGAGTCTTTTACAGGCCTCCTAATAGTCCTAGAGTTGTAGAAGAAAGAATTGCGAGGATGATTCAGGAGAAGAGTGAAAGCAATAGGGTGGTTGTTCTGGGGGACTTTAACTTTCCTGATATTGACTGTGAAAGCTATAGCTCAAGTTCATTAGATGGGTCAGTGTTTGTCCAATGTGTGCAGGAGGGTTTCCTGACACAATATGTAGATAGGCCAACAAGAGGTGAGGCCATACTGGATTTGGTTCTGGGTAACGAACCAGGCCAGGTGTTAGAATTAGAGGTAGGTGCGCACTTTGGGGACAGTGACCACAATTCGGTGACTTTTACTCTAGTGATGCACTACAGGGCAAGAGTTATAGCTGGGGGCAGGGAAATTATGATGTGGTGAGGCATGACTTAGGATGTGTGGCTTGGAAAAGTAGGCTTCAAGGCAAGGGCTTAATTGATATGTGGAGCTTGTTCAAGGAGCAACTATTGAGTGTCCTTGATTAGTATGTACCTGTCAGGCAGGGAGGAAAGGGTCGTGTGAAGGAGCCGTGGTTTAATAAGAAATTGGAATCCCTTGTTAAATGGAAGAGGGCGGCTGATGTAAACATGAGGTGTGAAGGTTCAATTGGGGCGATTAAGAGTTATAAGGTAGCCAGGAAGGACCTGAAGAGAGAGCTAAGAGCATCAAGGAGGGGAAATGAAAGGTCCTTAGTTGGTAGGATTAGGGAAAACCCTAAGGCTTTCTATAGGTATGTCAGGAATAAAAGAATGACTAGGGTAGGAATAGGTCCAGTCAAGGATAGCAGTGGGAAGTTGCGTGTGGAGGCTGAAGAGATTGGGGAGACACTGAATGAATACTTTTCGTCAGTATTCACTCAGGAACAGGACATTGTTGTCGATGTGAATACTGAATCACAATTAAGTAGAATGGATGGCTTTGAGGTTTGTAGGGAAGAGGTGTTGGAAATTCTGAAATGGGTGAAAATAGATAAGTCCCCTGGGCCTGATGGCATTTATCCTAGGATTCTCTGGGAAGCAAGGGAGGAGATTGCAAAGCCATTGGCCTTGATTTTTATGTCCTCGTTGTCTACAGGAATAGTGCCAGAAGATTGGAGGCTAGCAAATGTGGTTCCTTTGTTCAAGAAGGGGAGTAGGGATAACCCTAGTAACTATAGGCCGATGAGTCTCACTTCTGTTGTGGGCAAAGTCTTAGAGAGAATTGTAAGGGATAGGATTTATGAACATCTGGATAGGATAATGTGATCAAGGATAGTCAGCATGGTTTTGTGAAGGACAGGTCGTGCCTCACAAACCTTATTGAATTCTTTGAGAAGGTGACTAAGGAGGTGGACGAGGGGAAAGCGGTAGATGTGGTGTATCTGGATTTTAGTCAGGCGTTTGATAAGGTTCCCCATGGTAGGCTACTGCAAGAAATACGGAGGTATGGCATTGAGGGTGAGTTGGAGGTTTGGATTAGGAATTGGCTGGCTGGAAGAAGACAAAGGGTAGTAGTTGATGGCATAGGTTCATCATGGAGTGCCGTTACTAGCGGTGTTCCGCAAGGATCTGTTTTGGGATCATTGCTGTTTGTCATTTTTATAAATGACCTGGAGGAGGGGTTAGAAGGTTTGGTGAGCAAGTTTGCGGACGATACGAAAGTTGGAGGAGTTGTAGACAGTGAGGAAGGATGTGGCAGGTTACAGCAGGATATAAATAAGCTGCAGAACTGGGCAGAAAGGTGGCAAATGGAATTCAATGTAGCTAAGTGTGAGGTGATTCACTTTGGTAAGAGTAACAAAAAGATGGGGTACTGGGTTAATGGTCGGATACTTGGTAGTGTGGATGAGCAGAGGGATCTTGGTGTCCATGTACACAGATCACTGAAAGTTGCCACCCAGGTAAATAGTGCGGTGAAGAAGGCATATGGCGTACTGGCTTTTATTAGTAGAGGAAATGAGTTCCGGAGTCCTGAGGTCATGATGCAGTTGTATAAGACTCTGGTGCGGCCGCACCTGGAGTATTGTGTGCAGTTTTGGTCGCCATACTATAGGAAGGATGTGGAGGCACTGGAACGGGTGCAGAGGAGGTTTACCAGGATGTTGCCTGGTATGGTAGGAAGATCGTATGAGGAAAGGCTGAGGCACTTGGGGTTGTTTTCATTGGAGAAAAGAAGGTTTAGGGGTGACTTGGTAGAGGTGTACAAGATGATTAGGGGTTTAGATAGGGTTGACAGTGAGAATCTTTTTTCCACGTATGGAGTCAGCTATTACAAGGGGGCATAGCTTTAAATTAAGTGGGGGTAGGTATAGGACAGATGTTAGGGGTAGGTTCTTTACTCAGCGAGTCGTGAGTTCATGGAATGCCCTGCCAGTAGCAGTGGTGGACTCTCCCTCATTATGGGCATTTAAGCGGGCATTGGATAGGCATATGGAGGATAGTGGGCTAGTGTAGGTTAAATGGGCTTGGATCGGCGCAACATCGAGGGCCGAAGGGCCTGTACTGCGCTGTATTCTTCTATGTTCTAGGTTCTATGTAGAAGGGACGCGATGAATAATGGGTAGATTTCTTAACAGGCAACAAAGAGAGAAAGAGAGACAATATAGATGAGGAAATGTGCAAAATGAGAAAACCAGATCATCGAAAGGAATAGATGAATATCCCCCAATATTTTGGCAATTCCTGTATGCTGTGGTCCTTTGTACAGTGCATGTACAACAGAGTAATATGTTCAAATGCTGGGTCTGATGCCAGAATATTTGTCTCTAATAATATGACAGACACTAGCTTTGGAAAGAACCCAGCAGGCCAATATATTTAATTCCCGGTAGAAAGTGGATTAACTGAAATAAGTTGGGATTCTAGAAGCAAGAATTTGGAGCATATATCCTGATAAGAATGAGAGATTAGAGCAGTGAGTTCCAGAAAGGGAGGGAACATTGAGAGAATTGGAACATATTACGTTAGATGAGCATCAAATAACGTTTTAAATGTTTTATAAATTTTATACATCATATGCATCACTTTTCGTTAATTGTGTCTCTGTTCATTTACAATGTATTGTGCACATGTGAAAAATCATATTTATCTGCACACACATATTGATTAAACAATGTAAAAAAAGTCATTTTTCCGCCATTGAAATAGTCCTGTTGTCGTGTTACCAGGATACATCTGCACAAACTGGCAATCAAAAGACATGACCCATTATCACTATATTCCATACATACAGACAAAGAAGGGCACTACTTTTACTGGGACAAAGCACACACACATGCTAAGACAAGCAAGCACCTTCTTAGAGGAATGGCATTCTAACCAAAAGTCCATCAAAAAACGCATCAATTTAGATCCTATCTACCTTCTCTTGTAAAACAAAAGAACTGGAAATGACATCACCCACTTTAACAAACCAAGACCTATAAATAGAGAATCTGGATATAACACCAACGCTTCAGCAGATACTCTCACTGATGATGTTACCTGGTCATGGTGACGAAACGTCTGAAAACACACCTTCAAGCTTTATTTTTCGTTTATTAGTGGAATTTAGGAGTTCTCTGTTGCTCACGCTTTAACAGATTATGATGTGAGGTAAGCTTTTCTGTGTGTATGGTTTTAATTAACAGAAGGGTTCGACATTGATGTCATAACAGTTTGCAGCCTTGCAGTATGGGATTTGAACAGATTTGGGATACAAACAGTCCCAGCAAATTCCAACACGTGGCAATTAGTGAGCGAGATCTTCAAATAAAACCGGTGGTAAATTTCGTTTAATTTTGTTGACTTGGGGTTGGTTAAATTAAAAGTGAGGGAAATGGTTCTTAACATTACTAAAGAGGTTCCCAAATTTAGAAGTTTAGAAAGACAGAAGAAGGACATGTTTTAGAATTAGAAAATAGTTTGGAATTAGGTTTTATCAGGGAGAAAAGGAAAACTGAAATTGTATTGGAGTTGGTCAAGCACTTTGGTGTGTCAGAGAAACAGGCAACTGCAGGAAAGTTAGAAAAAACTTAAATTGCAAAAATGGTAACTGTAGTTTTAAAATGCAAAAATGGACGGAAACAAAGAGAGAACAAAGAGAAAGGGAAAGAGAAGAAAAAGAGAGAGAGAATTTGAAATTTAAAAGTTGGGAATTAGACAAGAAAGTTAAATTAACAGGATGGAGATGAAGGGGGAATGTCAGGATGTATACAGCTTTGTTAATACATTGCCATATTTCGCTTAGAAAATGTCAAAATCTCTTTTTATTTCATTTGAAAAAATTGGCTCGGCCAATTGTCCAATGAACTTGTGGGTAATGCTCCTTCAGACTAAGCTGGTGGGCACAGCTAGTGAGGTATCTGCAGCGCTGTCAGATGAGAGGTCAAGAGATTATGTAGATGTCAAACTGGCTATTTTGAGTGCTTATGAATTGGTACTAGAAGCATATAGACAGAGGTTCAGAAATATAGAGACGGAATCAGGGCAGGCTGATGTTGTATTTGAAAGAATTAAACACAGTCATTTTGATAGATGGGTGCTGGCCTTAAAAATGGACAAGATCTGTGAGGCTCGAAGGGAGATAATTCTGCTGGAGGAGTTTAAATACTCACTTCCAGAGATGGAAAGAGTTCATGTGAATGAACAGAAAGTTCAAGAAATGGGAAGCACAGCAGGAATGGCAGGTAAATATGCATTGGCGCATGAGATGGTATTTTGATTCTGGGAGGATTTTCATCCTGTGAGAGATAGAAACTGGGAGAAGGGAGATCCTACACTACAAATCGAACAGTAGAGAACACTAACAATAGTTTACCACAGGTGAAAAATGAAGCTCAAAGGAGTTGAAAGGTGATGAAAGGCCTCAGGTGTTCTCGCTATAAGGGAGTGGAATGCATAAAATTACAGTGTCAATGGTTTAAGAAGGGCACTGGGAAAAAGGTATTTTCACTGCAGTAAGGCGGGACACACAAAGCTGGGCACTGAAAGAAGGCGCTTTGGAAAAAGATGTGTGGAAGAGGTTAAACAAGTGACATTAGTGAAACTGGTAAAGGAGACCCCAAGTGGAGCTGAGGAGCTGCAGGAGAGTGCAGCTGCGTATAGAGGCAGTGCCTGATCTCCATAAAGCATTCACCTCAGTGGTTGAAGTTTACTTATAAAGAGCAGGGGGAGAAGGACAAGAAGATATAATTTTGTGAGATATGGGATCTGCTCAGTCTCTAAAAGTTGAGAAGTTGGGGCACTGGAAAAGCACAACAGATCAGGCAGCATCCGAAGAGCAGGACAATCGATATATCAGGCATAAACCCATCGTCAGGAGTGTGGCGGGGGGACAAGGGGGCTGAAAGATAAATCAGGAGCTGGGCTGGCAGGAGGATCACTGGGAGCGCGATAGGAAGATGTAGGTGGGAGTGATAGTGCTATGACGGAAGGGGGTGGGCTGGATAGGTAGGAAGGAAGATGGACAATTAAGGCAGTTCAAGAGGGTGGGGCTAAGTTGAACGGTTGGATCTGGGATGAGGCTGGGGAAGGGGAGATTTGGAAATTATTGTAGTCGATGTTGGTGCTGTATAGTTTGAGGGTTCCAGCTGTCCTTCCACCTATCCACTTCACCCTCCTCTCTGACCTAACACCCTTACCCCACCTGCATATACCTGTCGCCTTCCAAGCTCCCTTCCACCCAGCTCCACCCCCACCCTTCTATTATTTCTCAACCCGTTCCCCCTCCCTTACACCCACTTTCTGTAAGAAGGACTTGTGCCTGAAATGTCGATTCTCCTGCCTCTCCGATGCTGCCTGACCTGCTGTGCTTTTCCAGCCCCACACTTGTCAACTCTGATCTCCAGCATCTGCAGTCCCCACTTTCTCTCAGCCTCTAATAGTAAGAGATGGAAGTATTTTCATTCTTTCTGACATGTTAATCCAAAGCGTGATAATTTGTTGAATGGGGAAAGAAATTAAGCATTCCCTTGTGTAACATCAGGTTGGAGTGCCAAATCAAGGTAGGGGAAGTAACAGTGAGAGTGAGTGACAGAGGGTCAGTTCCAGGAATGCAGTTTGTTCTTGGGAACGATTTAACAGGATCCAAGGTGGGAGAGGCACCCCCTGTGGTGGAGAAGTCAAAGGAAGATTAAGGAACTGGGGAATTGAAAGTAAAATACTCAGGCATTTTTCCAGACTGTGTAGTAACAATATTCCACAGCCAGAAGTTACAGCAGAAAGGAAAAACAAAAGAAAAAGACAAAGGAGTTGATGTTCAGTTAAGTGACACGCTGTTTGATGTAACAGTGCAGAAAAATACTTGAACAGGCAAAGGCTCAGGCAGAGGTGTTTAGTCCTGAAAGGCTAATGGACTTACAACAGATATATACGCACACTTACACATACACATACACACAGAGAAAAGGAATCAGAATATATTGTCGAACGTTACTAACTTAAAGATAAAATCCTAAAATTGAAAAATGGAGACCACGACAGGTTAGTGCAGAAGAGAAATGGACCGAAGTGCACCGGATTGTGTTACTGGTAGCAGACAGTGTTACGGGTAGCACATGAACTAACTGCAGGAGGTCACCTAGGTGTACGGAAGACTCAGGTTTAGGTACATAAGCATTTCTTGTGGCCTAGAATGCACAAGGACGTGGTTATTTTTTGTTGTGCATGTCATACATGCCAAATAGTAGGTAAGTCACAGACAGTAAGAAAACCAGCACCTTTGTTGCCAATTCAAAGAACCTTTCACGTGGGTTATGATTAATTGAGTAGCTCCCCTTTCTAAAATAAAAGTGGAAACCAATATTTGCTGATGATAATGGATGTGTCTCCCAGATTTCCGGAGACAATTCCATTATGGAGTGCTAAGGCAAAAAGGGAGGTGGAGGAGTTGTTAGCTTTCTTTACTCACTGTGGGTTACGCAGAGAGATTCAGTCAGACCAAGGGTGTCATTTTACCGCTCAGTTGTTTTCGGAAGTCATGGATAGCTTAGGCAGACAGCACTTCAAATCAAGTGTGTCCCATCCTGAATCCCAGGGAGCCTTGGAACGTTAGCATCAGATGCTGAAGACCATGTTAACAGCGTACTGTCACAGTTGCCTGAATGATTGGGATAATGGTGTCCCATTAAATTGCTTGCCATCGGAGATGCCCCAAATAAGTCTACTCGGTTTACTTCCATTGAGTTAATATTCGTTCATGAAGTGAGAGGTCCTTGAAATAAATTAAATATAAATTGACAGGACCGAAGTCAGAGATCTCACACTTATATTATGTATGTGAGTTGAGGGAGAGATTATATGGAGTAGGTGAGTTATGCAAACAGCACCTGAAAAAGGGCAAAACATAGAGTGAAGCAGGTGGCAGATAAAAACTCTGAAACTTTGATGATTTCCCACTTCTGCCTGACCCTCTGCCTATTCAGGTTTTTATCTGCACTGCTACATCAAACAGGGTGTCAATTAACTGCACATCAACTCCTTTGTCTTTTTCTTTTCTTTTTCCTTCCTACTATAACTTATGGGATCATGTTACTACACAGTCTGGAAACATTCCTGAGTATTTTTCTTTCAATTCTCCAGTTCCCTAGTCTTCCTTTGACTTCTCCACCACAAGGGGTACCTCTCCCACCTTGTATCCTGTTAAATCGTTCCCAAGAACAAACTGCATTCCTCGAACTGACACTCTGTCACTCACTCTCACCGTTACTTCCCCAATCTTGATACGGGAATGACGTATTAATATTGCTACCAGTGGTAGGAAATCTCATCAAAGCCAGTTTTAATGGTCTCTTTCAAATTAAAAAGAAATGTTGAGTCAGTTAAACTATCTCGTAAAGATACTGGATATAACAAAAACGTTACCGAGTATTTCATATGAATGAATAATGCACCACCACATTTAAGATTCAGGAACAGAGTTGTGGCCAGATGAACAAATTGTGCAATTTATCTGTATGATGTAGTGATCTTTAGCAAGTGATCGAAAGCTCACATGTTACAGTTGGCAGAGCATGTTGAACAATTACAAGAAGCAAACTTGGTATTAAACTTAAAGAAAACAGAATTCGCGAAGGCAGAGGGGACGTTCTTGGGACATTACATTGGACACGGAAGGTTGACCCCATGGTACACAAAGACGAAGGGCTTTGAGGAATTTCCACGACCATTCTCGAAGAAAGAGGTGCTTCGATTTTTGGGACTGAGTGGATTCTATCGGAAGTTTGCTGCACACTTCAGCAGCGTATTGGCACCACTGATGGATTTATTAAAGAATGAAACAGAATTGTGTTGGACAGAACAACCTTTCCCTATAACTCAGACCATTGAGTTCTGGCAACGTCTTCGTAAATTTCATCTGCACTCTTTCTCATTTCATAACATCCTCCTTAAAACAACGTGACAAAAACTGAACACAATACTCCAAGTGCGGCCTTACCAAAGTCCTGTGTAACTGCAACATAAATTCCCAACTTCTATACTCAATGTCCTGCCTGATGAAGGCCAGTGTGTCAAAAGCCTTCTTCACTGCCCTGTCTACATGTGACTCCACTCTCAGAGAACCGTGCACCCGAACGCCAAGGTCTCTCTGACCACTACACCCCTTAAGTCTCTCCCATTCACTATGAAACTCCTACCTTAATTTGAGTTTCCAAAATGCAAGACCTCACACATTAAATTCCATTTGCCATTTTACGTCCACGCTTTCCCATCTGATTAAGGTACTGCTGCAATTTCTGATAAACTTCCTCACTGATCACGCTACCACTTATTTTAGTGTCACCTGCAAACTTACTAATCATGCCTTGTAAATTCTCAACACAATCATGGATAACAAACAGCTATGGACCCAGCCTCCAGTCTGACAAGCATCCTTCCACTAAACCCTCTGCTTCCCACCATCAAGCCAACTGTGTATCCAATTGGCCAGTTCCCCCAGCATTCCACGTGATGGAACCTTCCAGAGCAGCCCGCCGTGTGGAACCTTATCAAAGGCCTTACTGAAATCCATTGAGACTACGTCCACCACTCTTCCCTCGTCAACCTTCTTGGTCACTACATCAAAGAACTCTAACAAATTTGAGAAGCATTTTATCCCAATCACAATTTCAAACTGACCGGTCTGAATCAAACCCTGTGTAAGTAATGAGTGCAGTCAATGGTATGCTGTCCTTCATTGTAAGATGATTCGAGTACATAAGTAAAGCCATCTTCCTGATGTTGTAGACTTGCTGAGAGAGCATTAGGGGCACTGTCTACCGATTTGATTTCCCTTGTAAGGAATGATCTCCTTACCCCAGACATAGGTGATGGTAACATGTGGATAGGGTGAAGACGTTGTGGTTTAGTCTGTGGAGCTGTGTGAGACGAAGAAATGGCAATGCTAAAACATGAGGAGTGGCAGCGATCACTTATTTCCAAAAGAGACATTGATAGGGTGAGAAATTCCATACTTTACCGAGGATTAATTGATCTGATTTATTGTCACGAGTACCTCAGTACAGGGAAACACTTTATTTATGAGCAGTTAAGGCAGATCAATATCAGCATGGCCAGGCAGATCATAGGGTGGAAATAGACTTGGACAGAGTAAGGCACACAAGTTATACTGCACAGGACGTGCACTAGACATGATCAACATGAACAAGATCAGTATGATTTGAACTTAGAGAGTCCATTCATCAGTCTAACATGGCTTTGCTAATTGTTTATGTGCCTTAATTAACTTTCCCATACTGAACGCCATGTTCAGTAGCCACAATACCTTCCTTCTGAAACACGTAGCCATTCCCACCAGCATCTGCTCTCCATAGAGAACACCAGGCTGGTTTCTCGGAGATGGAAGATGCCTTATTGAGACTTCACACAAGACATATGGCTTCAATCCTCACAGCGAGAAAACCACCTTAAAGATACACCTAAAGGGGGGTGTATCATAAGCAATGGAGCCAGGAGGAACAACGCGGAACAGTCTGTCTGTGCAGCCTCTGCTCCACTTATTCATCATGTTAGAGCATCAAGTAGGAGAGAGTGAGGACTGTTGATGCTAGAGATCAGAATAGAGAGTGGATTGCTGGAAAAGCATAGCAGGTCAGGCAGCATCCGAGGAGCAGGAGAATCGACGTTACAGGCATAAGCCATTCATCAGGAATTAGCATCAATTACCTTCATTCTGTCCCTGTGTAAGTGCGTTGAGGCGGGATTGGCCTCCTCCTGTTCCTGTATAAGTGGCTCGAGGGGCTGAATGGCCTCCCCTTGTTGCTGTGGACGTGACTCTGGGACTGAATGGCCTCATCTTATTGCTGTTTAAGTGACTCAAGGAACTGACTGGCTTCTTCCCCGTCCAATTGGACAGGGCCAAGGGCCTGTTTGGGTTACCCCTGGTTCCTGTTTGACAGCTTGATGTGTTGAAAATGCGATGATGCTTTAAGAGGTTATTTTGTCCTGGTTTCTTTTCAGAGAGAGATTGAATGATCGTTACCAAGCTGGCTAGTTAAGACCACTTGAGTAAACAGTGAGGGAGTCTTTAGGTTAATTTTAATGCAGCCTGAATGGGTGTGACCAGCTCTCCCAGGTTAGGATCACTGGCTTTTGGTTTCTCAGTAACATCAGAAACTATTGGGGTCTCCACAGAGTTGGAAGCTTAAGTGAATGTCTCCTGGTTGCTACTCTTTCTGAATTTTCTCTTGATGCTGTTTTTAATTCCTGGATTGGAGAAATGTTTGTGACAATCTGTGTCTGAATATTCTTTTTTGCCAGGGGCTGTGCTTATGGGATTTTCGTATATAGGAACAGTTCATTAGTAATAGTTCGAAGATCCATTATTCTGTTAACTTGTCCAATAGATTTAAGTTATTCTAGATTCCTCTTTCGTTGGTTTCATCGTATCTTTCATGTTTAAGTAGATAGTGTTTTGCTTCACACCGAGTAGTTTGACCTGTCACGTTGCATCTGGAACAGACACTTTACATTTCCTTTAAAATATGAAAACATTAGAGTCTAGGTTACCGCCTTCAAATATTTTCGAGGGGCTCCGATGTGATCCATCACATTAGACTCCTTCTCTTCCTGAGTAATAAGCTGGAAGCACTGAATGGGCTATCCCTGTTCATCTCCAATAATGTCAATGGGCTGAATGACTTCCTCATATTCCTGTGAAACCAGCGTGAGGTGCTGAATGAACTCTTATTTTACTGTGGCAATGTGCAGTGTCAGGCATGATACATGAATGTTACAGACACTTTAACAGCACAAGCCTCAATGGAGTCTGGGTCTTGCTGCACATGGACACAGACCAGTTCAGGCGCTGAGGGGGGGGCGTCAAATTATTATGAACATTGTGGAATCTTCAGTGACCATCCCCATTTCTGATCTTAGGGTGGAGAAGATGGGGGCGGGGAGAAATTGATAAAGGAGCTGAAGATGTTTGTGAAGAGGGAGCTACCCTGAGGATCTCCCACAGAGGTGACCCAGGACGGAGATGATGAATATCTTCCGTTGTGCCATGTTTGACTTTAAACACTGAGGAGTTTTCTCTGATTCCCATTAAGTCCAGTTTTGTTAAGCTCCTTGATGCCAGCAGAAGTTAACCACTGCCTTGATATCAGGGCCAGTCACTTTTACCTGAACCCTTGTGTCAACTTCTTTTGTTCATATCAATAAGCCGTGATGTAGGAGCAGCGAGTGCTTTCTTCAAACAGGTGGTATTAAATGTCAGGATTTCTCTTCTCAAGAGTGTTCGAGGAGCTAGATGACGGAAAGTATTTGAAGAGGAGGTCGATGGATATTGACCTGTCACAGAGTTGAGGGCTATGAAGAATTGGGTATAAAAGAGGATTTGAGACCAAGAACAGATCAGTCATGATCTTAGTGAAGGGCAAGGCAGGCTTGGGGAGTGAATGACCTGCCCCTGTTTCTAATATTCACACATTCTGTTATTGGAAAGTTATTTTAATGAATATTCTGTTATTGAATGTTACAGTCAGGGAGACCAGAGGATTTTGTGAGCCATCCCTGAGAGAGGTGTGGGGGCTGTATTCACACTGAATCTGGGTCTACAACATGACCAACAAACGAAGCACAAGTTGCAGACAGCAGAAGCTCTGTAAAGAGAGATGAGGGACCTCTTTCATACCCAGCCTGGGCTTTCCAATTACAGGGCGGCACGGTAGCACAGTGGTTAGCACTGCTACCTCACAGCGCCAGCGACCCAGGTACAATTCCCGCCTCAGGTGACTGACTGTGTGGAGTTTGCACATTATCCCCGTGTCTGCGTGGGTTTCCTCCGGGTGCTCCGGTTTCCTCCCACAGTCCAAAGATGTGCAGATCAGGTGAATTGGCTATGCTAAAATTGCCCATAGTGTTAGGTAAGGGGTATGGGTGGGTTGCGCTTTGGTGGGTCGGTGTGGACCTTGTTGGGCCGAAGGGCCTGTTTCCACACTGTAAGTAATCTAATTTCCCAAATCACCTCAAAGCATGTGTGATAGTCTTGAAGGGCTGAATGATCTCCTCTATTTCTGTGCACCAGTTTATAGCAGTAAGTAGCCTTCCACTGCTCCTGTCTAACAGGTTTGGTGTGCAGAATGGAACACAGGAACATGGGACTGAGGAGCAGGAGTGAGTCATTAGATACTTTGAGCCTTCTCCACCAGGCATTAAGATTGTGGCTGATCAGGTTGTGGACTCAGCCCCACTTTCCTGTCTGTATCCAATTATCCGTGACTCACTTCCCTGTCAAATATTTAACTAAAGCAGCTTTCAATCAATATGAACATAGAGGCACGATAAACTTTCAGTGAAGAGAATTCTGACTTGAAACGTTCTTTTAGAATTTTTCGTCATGCCTCTTACAGAATCAGAGGGTCATGCAGAACGGAAACAGACCCGTTAGTCCAATCTGTTCACTCCAATCAGATATCAAATCTGATCAAGTCCCATTTGCCAGCATTTGGCCAATATCCCTCCTTTCAGATACTTTTTAAATGTGCGACTGTAACCAACTTCACCACTTCCTCTGACAGCGCTTTCTGTACACACACCACTCTCTGTGTGAAAAATTTACCCTAAGGTCCCTTCTAAATCTTTCGCCCTCTCGCCTTCAACCTGTGCCCTCTTGTTCTGGGCTCTCCTACCCTGGGAAACAGAAAGTGCCTGTTCGGAATGTACATGCCCCTGATGCTTTTATATACCATTATAATGTCACCCTTCTGCCTCTGACACTCCACAGAGAAACACCTCAACCTAATCAACTTCTCCCTAAAGCCCAAGCCCTCGAGTCCTGGAAAATCCGTGTCAATCTTTTCTGCAGACCAACAAGTTGTATGCAGTATTCTTAAAGTGGCCGCACCAACATCCTGTACAGATGCAACTCCTATATTCAATGCTCTGACCGATTAAGGCAAAAGTGCCAAATTTGTTCTGCGCCACACTGTCTACCTGCAACTCCACTTTCAAGGAACAATGTACCTGCAACCCTCGGTCCCTTTGTTCTACAACACTCCCCAGGACCTTACCATTAAGTGTATACTTTCTGCCCTGATTTGTCTTCCCAAAATGCAAAACCTCGTGTTTATCTAAATTAAACATCATCTGTCATTCCTTGCACCATTGTCCCATCTAATTGTGGTCTCATTGTACTCTGAAATGATCTACTACATCACCTTTCTGATGTCATCTGTAACCTTACAAACTATGGCCCTGATATTCACATCCAGATCCCTGACATAAATGATGAAATGCAGAGAATTCAGTACTGATTCTTACAGCACAGTGCTGCTCACAAGCCTCCAGTCTGAAAAATACGCCTCTTCCTTCAAGTCAATTATGACGAGCTTCCTCTGTATCCCATGTGACCGAACCTTACTCATCTGCCTACCAATCGGAATGTTATGAACACCTTGCTGAGTTCCATGTGGAACAATGTCTACCAAACTGCCTACATCAATCTTCTTTGTCACCTCTTCATAAAACTCAATCAAATTAATGAGACATGATTTCCCATGCAGAAAGATACGTTGCCTACCCCGATCAGCCCTTACCTTCCCAAATGTATGTAAATCCTATCCCTCAGAATCACCTCTAACAACTTATCCACCACTGACATCGGGCTCACGGGTCTATAGTTCCCCAGCTTTTTGGGTCACTGTTTCCTTTTCTAGTCCCACTCCTCTACTGCTCACAACAAATGTTAAATGTAACCAGGTCGGTGGTATGGCCGATGATATCGGTCTCAGACTGGGTCAGGGTCAGTTTTAGGAACAAGTCAGGCTAGTTTCTTTAATCTGCTCAAATAGCACATTTATGATCCAGAGCAACGTTACTCAAACTTTGATGGAAAGATGAATGGCAAACTGTTTGGGTATTGCAAATATATAATCAATATTTCTCTGTTTAAAACACTGAGACACACATGCACATATACACACACACACACACACAGACACACACACACACACACACACACAAACACACAAACACACACAACGATAAACAAAATCTCTGCAATTTTAACTTGAAAGAACGCTGTCTAAATCTTAGTGTAACTCGCGACAAAAGTAAAAACTGAGAGATTGCCCAAAATGTTATTCTGCTTCTGATGTAATTCTACTCACACAACTGCTAGCAATGGGATTTCATCCTGGAACAATTGGATTTGGCTGAATTCCCTGAGCTTTAGGCAGGGAGGAGATTCCAATGGATTCTGGTCAGTGATCGCCCAAAGAGTAGCACGGTGGCTCAATGGTTAGCACCGCTGCCTCATAGCATAAGGGACCCGGGTTTGATTCTAAACTTGGGCGACTGTCTGTGTGGAGTTTGTACGTTCTCCCCTTGTCTGTGTGAGCTTCTAATGGATGCTCCAGTTTTCTCCCATAGTCCAAGGCTGTGCAGGTTAGGTGGATTGGCCATGCTAAATGGTCGATAGTGTTCAGGGATTTCTAGGTTAGGTGCATTCGTCAGGGGTAAATATTGGGGAACGGGTTGGGAAGAATACTCTTTGGAAGGTTGGTATAGAGTTATTGGGCCGAAGGGCCTGTTTCCACACTGCAGGGATTCTATAAAAATAAGAATGGTAACGATGACTGTAGACGTTTTTTAGCTTGCACACATTGCTGTGATGAGGAACAATGAAGGAGAGAGAGTGCAATAGGCCATTCCTTCTCAGGCAGATTACATTTTCTCCCTCTCTGAGTTGAATCACACAGTAATGTCATCCTTTCACAAACTGGACCATGTGAGGTCCCTTGTACATTGTACAAACTATGTCTCCATTACATTCCCTGTTCCATGTAGGTGCATCATTGCTGCTGTCATACACAGAGCCATATCCTTAGCAGAACATGGTTTCAGTCGCTTTGAAGATATGTTTATATGTTGCTGCGTCATTAAAAACTAAAATGTTTAATGTATTCAGTATACCTATGTTAAAATGAATGCACTTTGTAACAAATACAGAAATTGCTGGAAAAGCTCGGCAGGTCTGTCAGCATCCAGATGACTTTTACATGCTGTAGCTGTACCAGCCTCCATCACTTTCTCTGGCAGGTCATTCCAGACGTACATCACCCTCTGCGTGAAAAGGTGCTCCTTAGGCTTCTTCAAAACCTTGCCCCTCTCACTTTTAACCAATGCCCTCTAGTTCTGGATGCCCCTAACCTGAGGAAAAACCCTGACTACTCCATCCTATCCATGACTATTCTGATTTTATAAACCGCTACTGCTGCGAAATGTGACTCCAATCAACACGAATGGCTGTACTTTCAGTCATCCCAGGCCTAAATTATGAAATTCAATACTGACACCGCTTCCTTCTCCATCAGGTCACAATTCTAAATCCATTTTAATCAGTTTGTTCAGATGTATTATGTGGGATTTAAACCTAGACCTTTGTGCCCGGAGGTAGGGACACTAGCATCACTCAGCAAAACCCATAAAGCTGTAACGTTATTCTCCTGTGTGTTTGTTCATCAGCCTGTTCTGACATGATGTGACATACCTCTGCAACAGGCAGGACTTGAATCCAGACCTTCTAGTCCAGAGCGAGGTACACTACCACACAAGTTCAGGTACTGGAATAAAATGCAGAGCTCTGGCTCAGAGGCAGGGACACTACCCACTACACTATCATACCCGGACTTGGGTCATATTTTAAGTGCCAGGTTTCAGCTCAGTGTGGATTTATTATAATCAGGTTACCATTATTGAATTACACAAAGCACTTTGTATTGTTAAACAAATTCAAGGTATTTGTTTTCAGTGTAGGATGTTGAGTACACGTGCTGTGCCATGGAAATTAACTATGACCATCTTTAATCGCTATTATCTGTAATCTGCAATATTAAACCATGAAATGATACAAGGCAGCTGATTACTATCCAGCCTCTCCTCCCCACTGACTGTGTCTACAATCAGTCCCTCATCCCCCTAACAATACAAGGCAACCCAAGCTCAGGATCTTTGTGAAAATCAAGGCCAGAATCAAGGCATCCTGCAGAGGGGAAGGAATTTTAAAATTAAACGGGGAAGGTGAGTAGGCAGTAATATCATAGTGGGCGGCACGGTGGCACAGTGGTTAGCACTGCTGCCTCGCAGCGCCAGAGACCCGGGTTCAATTCCCGACTCAGGCGACTGACTGTGTGGAGTTTGAACGTTCTCCCCGTGTCTGCGTGGGTTTCCTCCGGGGGCTCCGGTTTCCTCCCACAGTCCAAAGATGTGCAAGTCAGGTGAATTGGCCATGCTAAATTGCCCGTAGTGTTAGGTAAAGGGGTTAATGTAGGGGTATGGGTGGGTTACGCTTCGGCGGGTCGGTGTGGACTTGTTGGGCCGAAGGGCCTGTTTCCACACTGTAAGTAATCTAATCATTCATTGGGTTGAAGAGTGGCAAGTGGAATCTAGTTTGGATTAATGCGAGGTATTGGACTTGGTAAATCAAACAAGAGCAGGACCTATACAATTAAAAGTAGGGCCTTTGGCAGTGTTGTAGAACAGAGACCTAGGCCGTCAGGTATAGTCCTTTAAAATTTGCATCTCAGATAGATAGTGTGGTTAAGAAGGTGTTTAGCACACTTGTCTTCATTGGTCAGACCTTTGAGTGTTGGAATTGGGACGTTATGTTGAGGTTGTACAGGATATTGGTGAGGCCCCTTCTGGAATACTGTGTCCAGTCTGGTCTCCCTGCCCGCTCATTCCATAGGCACACCACCCTCTGGGTGGAAAAGCTGCCCCTTAGGTCACTTTTAAATGTTTCCCTCTCACCTTAAACTATGCCCTCTAGTTTTGGTCTCCCCTACACTTATAAAGCACCTTGACTATTCACTTTGATATTATTGACCATGATATTATTAAGCTGGAGAGGGTTGAGGACAGATTAACCTGGATGTTGCTGGGAATGGAGGGAGTGAGAGATAAGGAGAGGCTGGGTAGGCCACTGGAGAGGATGAGATTAAGAGGTAACTTCACAGAAGTTTACAAAATAATGAAGGGTACAGATAAGCTGAAGGGCTGATGTCTTTTCCCTAGAGTTGAGGATTCAAAACTGTGGGATATTTTAAGGTGCAAGGAAAAAGGCTTACAAAAGTCATGAGAGGCAATTATTTTAGACAGAAGATGGCTTGAGTGTGGAATGAACTTCCAGAGGAAGTGGTGAAAGCAGGGACAGCTACAACATTTAAAGGACATTTAGATCAGTACATGGATGAGACATCAGCTTGGATGGTGCTGTGAGCAGCTGCCCTCTCCCTTCCCCTCTCTGAATGAATCCGTTGGTTTTCACCCTCTGCCAATGACTGTGCAGTGGCGTGTGGTGGCCAGCAGAGGGTGGCATTGCATCACTTTAAGCAGCACAGAGACTGCAAGACCTGCTCCACACAGAGACACACAGATACACTGACAGGAATTGTTAGGACACAGCGTGAAGCTCATCTGGTAATTTAAATTAAACATAGCAGTATTGGGAATATAGCAGTATTTCACTGCTCACACTCGTGAGTGGGGCAGGATTTCAGCTGTTTCATAGGGACTGTGATGCTGTAACAATCTCAATGTTTGCAGATAAGACCAAACCTGGAAGTACTCTGAAGTCTATGGAGGAGAGTGCGGAACTCTAACAGGACAATCACACGTTGGTGCAGTGTTCAGGTTTATGGCAGATGGGGATCAGTGCAGATCTGTGTGAGGTGATACACTTTGGTAGGAAAGACAATGAAAGACAGTTTAAAACAGGCTGTGCCATTATAAAGGGGGTGAAGGAAAGAGAGCACTGGGTGTATATGAGCACAGATTGTTGAAGATGTCAGGACAAGTGGGGAGAGCAGTAACTATCACAGATTAGTTTCAGTATCTGAGCTGTTTACAGTGGGAGGTGTAGGAGGGAGTCTCAGTGCCCCCTTCCTGGGAGGTGGTGGTGATGATGTGTTGTGAGCCCACCCTCCTGCCCACCGAGACCGTGGAGATTCCATTTGTACCAGCTCGACACAAAAGGGAGATGGCATCAGGGCCACGCCTTCTAAGTTGTGCTGAGTTGTGCTAAGTTCTGCCAGTGGGTTTAAAGTGAGAATTGCCCTTCACTGAACATTGCTCCTTACTCAGTCGGTCGGTGGGACGTGGATGTTTCAGAATCTCCACACGAGGTGTCCCTGTCTTCTCCGGCTCCTACCAGGGTCCTCCCCACATGGCGCGGGGAGGGGGGGTGAGGGAACGGATATCGGGCACTCCACCACCCGGCTTGACCCTTTCTGTCCTATTCCAGGCTGTTTCTCCTGGAATGGTAGAAAGGGAGGGTGGGAGTGGGTGGCCTTGCTGTTAGTGCTGGTGTCGGTGGGGAAACAAGGGGAGGGGTTCGGAGGGAGTCAGTCCACAGTGTTGGATCCATGCAGTGCTGTTGGTGTGGGTAAAGTGGAGGGGGGGAGAGAGAGAGAGAGAGATGGGGTGGAGGCGAAGGTGCTGCATGCAGCAGTGAGAGTGGTGGAGCATGAGCCTTGTTCGGGGGTCGGTGCTATAACAGATATACAGTGAGTGTGAGAGATCAGAGAGGACACAGTGACCTTTACCCTGACAGAGCGGGTAAGGTTGTTGATGCTTGTCCCGTATTGCTGGACATTTCCTCAGACCACAGATACTGCACTCAGCTGGGTGGTGAGCTCAGACCATGTTCGGTGGGTCTGGTGGTGTGGCTCTCTCTGGGAAAAGAATGGTTCCCCTCTGTACTAGCACATCCACCAGGAACTCCATGCCCTGTCAACAAACCGTGGTGTAATTGCCATGGTCGGAATATCCAGGGGTACCCGGGTGGTGGTGAGTACCTCCAGTCATGATGGGTGGGAGAATCGGGTTGGTATTGAATGAGAGGGTGGGGTGGGTAGTTAATGAGGTGAGTTCAATACGATAGCACCAGGAAACTAGCTCAGCCTCGTGCGGACGATCCCTCTGTCACACTCAAGGAAAATCAAACAAAAATAAATTACTTTTAGAATCTGCCCAATGAGTCATAGATTCTGTTGAAACCACTTCCTGTTACAAAAATGCAGAACAAATGCTCATCTGACCTCACACCAATCTCCCTTTTTCCCATCTTTCCTGGGAAGACTGTCTGCATTTCAGCATTCTGCAACCTGGGAACACATCCTTCCATGACACTGTCTCTCAGTCTCCCCTCTCTGTCTATACCCAAAACCCCTCTCATGTGGTGATATTTAAACTGACACCCCCATTATCTCTCTCTGGCAGTGATGGTCGCACCCATAGCACCCCCTTGTCATGGCACAATGGAGATATGGAGTTGTGTAAAAACAATGACTGCAGATTTTGGAAACCGGAATCTAGATTAGAGTGATGCTGGAAAAGCTCAGCAGTTCAGGCAGCATCCGAGGAGGAGTAAAATCAACGTTTCGGGCAAAAACCTTCATTCCTGATGAAGGGCTCTAATATAGATATGGAGCTGGAAATGGGTGGGAGCTGCACATCCTGTCACTTCCAGCATGGGATGCAAGTTTCCCCACACTGGGCAGTGATCTAACACAGTGTTACTGAGCAATGCACTGGGGTGGGGTACACAGCTCTACATGAGGGGAGGGTAACTGCTCCAGGTTTGCAGATTAATTCACGGGTGATTATTGAACAGTTCGCTGTGGTGAATAGACTATCTGGTGAATACATTTATACATAATGCAATGATGTGGTCAGTGCAGCTCCCCATGCTGGATGGATATGTAGCCTATGCACAGTACATCATGTTGGTGGGGTGGGTAGGGGGGAAAGGTGATGGACAGGTCAAGGAGTTCCCCGGAACGTTCTGTCACCAACATTCTATAACTGACATTCCCCGGAATGTTCTATCCACAACATTCTATAACTGACATTCCCCGGAATGTTCTATCCACAACATTCTATAACTGACATTCCACGGAACGTTCTGCCCCCGACATTCTATAACTGACATTCCCCGGAATGTTCTGTCCCCGACATTCTATAACTGCCATTGCCCAGGACATTCCGTCCCTGACATTCTACAACTGACATTCGCCGGAACGTTCTGTCCCTGACATTCTATAACTGACATTCCCTGGAACGTTCTGTCCCCGACATTCTATAACTGACATTCCCCGGAATGTTCTGTCCCCGTCATTCTATAACTGACATTCCCCGGAACTTTCTGTCCCCGACATTCTATAACTGACATTCCCCGGAACGTTCTGCCACTGACATTGTTTGTGAACGGCCGGACGTCAGTGAATTGAACAAACGATAAGATCCCGAGGGAAGACATCCCGTTCCAGGGAGAAGGAGACACTGTTTCGAAGGCCCCTCAGGCAGTTAAAGGGGTGAAGACGTTTTCCCTGCGTTTACATTTCTCCACGACACAGGATCGACCACAACTTAGACCAAAATACAGAAATTCCCAAACTCCGTTTGTCTACAAGAAACTGGGAGAGAATCCTTCAGGACAGCAACGTTTCCACCCTCCGTATTAGGAACTGGGAAGGAGTGACCTGTGTCTGCTCTCGAGTGATCGAGTGTGTGGGAATGTTCTAGAAACCATCTGTCCTTATGGATGTGTCTGTGTGTTTGGGGAGGGAGGGTTTCTTGTGGTTTATGTCACATTTTTTTCAGTAATTCAGACCTTCCTATTTGTTATTCCAGCTCCAATTATTTTAATAAATCCCTGAATAAATTCCCTGGAACGTTCTGTCCCCGACATTCTATAACTGACATTCCCCGGAATGTTCTGTCCCCGTCATTCTATAACTGACATTCCCCGGAACTTTCTGTCCCCGACATTCTATAACTGACATTCCCCGGAACGTTCTGCCACTGACATTGTTTGTGAACGGCCGGACGTCAGTGAATTGAACAAACGATAAGATCCCGAGGGAAGACATCCCGTTCCAGGGAGAAGGAGACACTGTTTCGAAGGCCCCTCAGGCAGTTAAAGGGGTGAAGACGTTTTCCCTGCGTTTACATTTCTCCACGACACAGGATCGACCACAACTTAGACCAAAATACAGAAATTCCCAAACTCCGTTTGTCTACAAGAAACTGGGAGAGAATCCTTCAGGACAGCAACGTTTCCACCCTCCGTATTAGGAACTGGGAAGGAGTGACCTGTGTCTGCTCTCGAGTGATCGAGTGTGTGGGAATGTTCTAGAAACCATCTGTCCTTATGGATGTGTCTGTGTGTTTGGGGAGGGAGGGTTTCTTGTGGTTTATGTCACATTTTTTTCAGTAATTCAGACCTTCCTATTTGTTATTCCAGCTCCAATTATTTTAATAAATCCCTGAATACAGGGATACATTTGGTGGGTTGCGCTTCGGCGGGTCGGTGTGGACTTATTGGGCCGAAGGGCCTGTTTCCACGCTGTAATCTAATCTAATCTAATCTAATCTAATCTAATCTAATCTAATCTAATCTAATCTAATCTAATCTAATCTAATCTAACCTAATCTATCCCCAATCAAACGGGTCCCTTTGCCTCCAGGCTGATGGATAATGGGGTTTGTTTTCCTTCCTCACAGTTAACATAGTGACCATCTACGTCCTGCTTTATAAAGACTGTGGATTGTCTCCATGTGTCAGACGTTACCTGGGGGCCATGGCAGCAGCGGATCTCCTGGTCGTTATCCTCGACCTGATCCTGAGACACATTCCCATTGTTTATCGGGAACAGTTTTATTTCCTGAGGTACTCCGTCCCCGTGTGTAATATCCACGCCGTCCTGCTTTATGCAGCCACTGACTGCTCTGTCTGGTTCACCGTCACTTTCACCTTTGATCGGTTTGTGGCCATTTGTTGCCAGAAGCTGAAAAGTAAATATTGCAGTGAGAAAACGGCGGCTGTGGTTCTGGGAGCAGTGACTGTGCTGAGCTGTTTAAAGAACATTTCCTGGTATTTTATGTTCACGGCTCGGTATGGGCTGGGGAACGCCCCCTGGTTTTGTGAGATAATACTCACAGTTCTCTTCTCCAGTGTCTGGGTCACAATCGAGTTCCTCCACCACATTCTAATCACGTGTGTCCCATTTCTCCTGATTCTACTGCTCAATGTTCTCACCGTCAGACACATTTTACTGACCAGCAGAGCCCGCAGGAGACTCCGCGCTCACACCAATGGGGACGTTCAGTCTGACACTGAAATGAGAAACCGAAAAAAATCCATCATTTTACTGTTTGTGATCTCGGCCAATTTCATCCTGTTATGGTCAACGTTCATGCTGTATTCTATATGGAGACGGATGTCTTTGATTGGTTATCAGTCTGTGTATCTCAATCCCTTTGTGCAGGAATTGGGCTTCATGCTGCAGCTCCTCAGTTGCTGCACAAACACTGCGATTTATGCCGTGACCCAGACTAAGTTCAGGCAGCAGCTGATTAATGTGCTGAAATATCCCTTCACCCAAATCCATCCATCAATCAAATTCACTCATTAATCAATCCATCCGGGATTTTCTCATTTCAGTTCAGTGTTTCAGCGATGGAGCAGCCTGTCGCTATGGTAACAGACTAAGGATAGCGCTGGTTTGTCCATCCTTATCCCACAAGAGGTTTACAGGGAAACATTTCAATGTTTCTCACAACTCAGGGGCCGGTGAGAAAAGGCACGATCCCACTGACTATCCATCACTTACATTTGTAAACAATAAAAATGTTGATTAAAGCATGCCGAGCAGCAGAGTGACCGATGTTGTTATGTGTCTTTGCGTCAGAGAGAGGTGGGACAGAGACAGGGGACAGAGAGAGAGGACAGAAAGAGGGGAGACAGAGAGAGAGGGGCAGAGAGGGGAGTGCAGAGAGAGGGGGTCACAGAGAGAGGGCGGACAAAACGCGGGGGACAGAGGGGGCGACAGAGAGCGGGGACAGAGAGCGGAGTACAGAGAGAGGTGGGAGATAGAAGGGGTCAGAGAGGGGGGGACAGAGATTGGGAGGATAGCGTTGGGGGACAGAGAGGGTGGACAGAGAGGGAGGAAAGAGGGGAGGCAGAGAGGGGGGGAGGGTGGGCAGAGAAGGGTGGCAGAGAGAGAATGGACAGAGAGAGGAGGACAGAGAGAGGTTGAACAGAGGGAGGGGTACAGAGAGAGAGGGGGTGGGAGAGAAGGTGACAGAGAGAGAGGGGTTCAGAGAGAGGGGGACAGAGAGAGGGGGACAGAGAGAGGGCACAGAGAAAGAGTGGTGCAGAGAGAGAGGGGCAAGAGAGAGAGAGGAGGACAGAGAGATGGGGGACAGATAGAGGGGTAGACAGAGGGGGGGCAGAGAGGGGGGACAGAGAGAGGGGTGACAGAGAGATGGGTGGAGAGAGACGGCAGCAGAGAGGGGGCTGAAGAGAGAGGGGGACAGAGAGTTAGAGTTAGGGATACGTTTAGGGTAAAGAATAGGGATCGGGTTAGGGTTAGGGTTAGGGTTAGGGTTAGGGTTAGGGTTAGGGTTAGGGTTAGGGTTAGGGTTAGGGTTAGGGTTAGGGTTAGGGTTAGGGTTAGGGTTAGGGTTAGGGTTAGGGTTAGGGATAGGGTTAGGGTTAGGGTTAGGGTTAGGGTTAGGGTTAGGGTTAGGGTTAGGGTTAGGGTTAGGGTTAGGGTTAGGGTTAGGGTTAGGGTTAGGGTTAGGGTTAGGGTTAGGGTTAGGGTTAGGGTTAGGGTTAGGGTTAGGGTTAGGGTTAGGGTTAGGGTTAGGGTTAGGGTTAGGGTTAGGGTTAGGGTTAGGGTTAGGGTTAGGGTTAGGGTTAGGGTTAGGGTTAGGGTTAGGGTTAGGGTTAGGGTTAGGGTTAGGGTTAGGGTTAGGGTTAGGGTTAGGGTTAGGGTTAGGGTTAGGGTTAGGGTTAGGGTTAGGGTTAGGGTTAGGGTTAGGGTTAGGGTTAGGGTTAGGGTTAGGGTTAGGGTTAGGGTTAGGGTTAGGGTTAGGGTTAGGGTTAGGGTTAGGGTTAGGGTTAGGGTTAGGGTTAGGGTTAGGGTTAGGGTTAGGGTTAGGGTTAGGGTTAGGGTTAGGGTTAGGGTTAGGGTTAGGGTTAGGGTTAGGGTTAGGGTTAGGGTTAGGGTTAGGGTTAGGGTTAGGGTTAGGGTTAGGGTTAGGGTTAGGGTTAGGGTTAGGGTTAGGGTTAGGGTTAGGGTTAGGGTTAGGGTTAGGGTTAGGGTTAGGGTTAGGGTTAGGGTTAGGGTTAGGGTTAGGGTTAGGGTTAGGGTTAGGGTTAGGGTTAGGGTTAGGGTTAGGGTTAGGGTTAGGGTTAGGGTTAGGGTTAGGGTTAGGGTTAGGGTTAGGGTTAGGGTTAGGGTTAGGGTTAGGGTTAGGGTTAGGGTTAGGGTTAGGGTTAGGGTTAGGGTTAGGGTTAGGGTTAGGGTTAGGGTTAGGGTTAGGGTTAGGGTTAGGGTTAGGGTTAGGGTTAGGGTTAGGGTTAGGGTTAGGGTTAGGGTTAGGGTTAGGGTTAGGGTTAGGGTTAGGGTTAGGGTTAGGGTTAGGGTTAGGGTTAGGGTTAGGGTTAGGGTTAGGGTTAGGGTTAGGGTTAGGGTTAGGGTTAGGGTTAGGGTTAGGGTTAGGGTTAGGGTTAGGGTTAGGGTTAGGGTTAGGGTTAGGGTTAGGGTTAGGGTTAGGGTTAGGGTTAGGGTTAGGGTTAGGGTTAGGGTTAGGGTTAGGGTTAGGGTTAGGGTTAGGGTTAGGGTTAGGGTTAGGGTTAGGGTTAGGGTTAGGGTTAGGGTTAGGGTTAGGGTTAGGGTTAGGGTTAGGGTTAGGGTTAGGGTTAGGGTTAGGGTTAGGGTTAGGGTTAGGGTTAGGGTTAGGGTTAGGGTTAGGGTTAGGGTTAGGGTTAGGGTTAGGGTTAGGGTTAGGGTTAGGGTTAGGGTTAGGGTTAGGGTTAGGGTTAGGGTTAGGGTTAGGGTTAGGGTTAGGGTTAGGGTTAGGGTTAGGGTTAGGGTTAGGGTTAGGGTTAGGGTTAGGGTTAGGGTTAGGGTTAGGGTTAGGGTTAGGGTTAGGGTTAGGGTTAGGGTTAGGGTTAGGGTTAGGGTTAGGGTTAGGGTTAGGGTTAGGGTTAGGGTTAGGGTTAGGGTTAGGGTTAGGGTTAGGGTTAGGGTTAGGGTTAGGGTTAGGGTTAGGGTTAGGGTTAGGGTTAGGGTTAGGGTTAGGGTTAGGGTTAGGGTTAGGGTTAGGGTTAGGGTTAGGGTTAGGGTTAGGGTTAGGGTTAGGGTTAGGGTTAGGGTTAGGGTTAGGGTTAGGGTTAGGGTTAGGGTTAGGGTTAGGGTTAGGGTTAGGGTTAGGGTTAGGGTTAGGGTTAGGGTTAGGGTTAGGGTTAGGGTTAGGGTTAGGGTTAGGGTTAGGGTTAGGGTTAGGGTTAGGGTTAGGGTTAGGGTTAGGGTTAGGGTTAGGGTTAGGGTTAGGGTTAGGGTTAGGGTTAGGGTTAGGGTTAGGGTTAGGGTTAGGGTTAGGGTTAGGGTTAGGGTTAGGGTTAGGGTTAGGGTTAGGGTTAGGGTTAGGGTTAGGGTTAGGGTTAGGGTTAGGGTTAGGGTTAGGGTTAGGGTTAGGGTTAGGGTTAGGGTTAGGGTTAGGGTTAGGGTTAGGGTTAGGGTTAGGGTTAGGGTTAGGGTTAGGGTTAGGGTTAGGGTTAGGGTTAGGGTTAGGGTTAGGGTTAGGGTTAGGGTTAGGGTTAGGGTTAGGGTTAGGGTTAGGGTTAGGGTTAGGGTTAGGGTTAGGGTTAGGGTTAGGGTTAGGGTTAGGGTTAGGGTTAGGGTTAGGGTTAGGGTTAGGGTTAGGGTTAGGGTTAGGGTTAGGGTTAGGGTTAGGGTTAGGGTTAGGGTTAGGGTTAGGGTTAGGGTTAGGGTTAGGGTTAGGGTTAGGGTTAGGGTTAGGGTTAGGGTTAGGGTTAGGGTTAGGGTTAGGGTTAGGGTTAGGGTTAGGGTTAGGGTTAGGGTTAGGGTTAGGGTTAGGGTTAGGGTTAGGGTTAGGGTTAGGGTTAGGGTTAGGGTTAGGGTTAGGGTTAGGGTTAGGGTTAGGGTTAGGGTTAGGGTTAGGGTTAGGGTTAGGGTTAGGGTTAGGGTTAGGGTTAGGGTTAGGGTTAGGGTTAGGGTTAGGGTTAGGGTTAGGGTTAGGGTTAGGGTTAGGGTTAGGGTTAGGGTTAGGGTTAGGGTTAGGGTTAGGGTTAGGGTTAGGGTTAGGGTTAGGGTTAGGGTTAGGGTTAGGGTTAGGGTTAGGGTTAGGGTTAGGGTTAGGGTTAGGGTTAGGGTTAGGGTTAGGGTTAGGGTTAGGGTTAGGGTTAGGGTTAGGGTTAGGGTTAGGGTTAGGGTTAGGGTTAGGGTTAGGGTTAGGGTTAGGGTTAGGGTTAGGGTTAGGGTTAGGGTTAGGGTTAGGGTTAGGGTTAGGGTTAGGGTTAGGGTTAGGGTTAGGGTTAGGGTTAGGGTTAGGGTTAGGGTTAGGGTTAGGGTTAGGGTTAGGGTTAGGGTTAGGGTTAGGGTTAGGGTTAGGGTTAGGGTTAGGGTTAGGGTTAGGGTTAGGGTTAGGGTTAGGGTTAGGGTTAGGGTTAGGGTTAGGGTTAGGGTTAGGGTTAGGGTTAGGGTTAGGGTTAGGGTTAGGGTTAGGGTTAGGGTTAGGGTTAGGGTTAGGGTTAGGGTTAGGGTTAGGGTTAGGGTTAGGGTTAGGGTTAGGGTTAGGGTTAGGGTTAGGGTTAGGGTTAGGGTTAGGGTTAGGGTTAGGGTTAGGGTTAGGGTTAGGGTTAGGGTTAGGGTTAGGGTTAGGGTTAGGGTTAGGGTTAGGGTTAGGGTTAGGGTTAGGGTTAGGGTTAGGGTTAGGGTTAGGGTTAGGGTTAGGGTTAGGGTTAGGGTTAGGGTTAGGGTTAGGGTTAGGGTTAGGGTTAGGGTTAGGGTTAGGGTTAGGGTTAGGGTTAGGGTTAGGGTTAGGGTTAGGGTTAGGGTTAGGGTTAGGGTTAGGGTTAGGGTTAGGGTTAGGGTTAGGGTTAGGGTTAGGGTTAGGGTTAGGGTTAGGGTTAGGGTTAGGGTTAGGGTTAGGGTTAGGGTTAGGGTTAGGGTTAGGGTTAGGGTTAGGGTTAGGGTTAGGGTTAGGGTTAGGGTTAGGGTTAGGGTTAGGGTTAGGGTTAGGGTTAGGGTTAGGGTTAGGGTTAGGGTTAGGGTTAGGGTTAGGGTTAGGGTTAGGGTTAGGGTTAGGGTTAGGGTTAGGGTTAGGGTTAGGGTTAGGGTTAGGGTTAGGGTTAGGGTTAGGGTTAGGGTTAGGGTTAGGGTTAGGGTTAGGGTTAGGGTTAGGGTTAGGGTTAGGGTTAGGGTTAGGGTTAGGGTTAGGGTTAGGGTTAGGGTTAGGGTTAGGGTTAGGGTTAGGGTTAGGGTTAGGGTTAGGGTTAGGGTTAGGGTTAGGGTTAGGGTTAGGGTTAGGGTTAGGGTTAGGGTTAGGGTTAGGGTTAGGGTTAGGGTTAGGGTTAGGGTTAGGGTTAGGGTTAGGGTTAGGGTTAGGGTTAGGGTTAGGGTTAGGGTTAGGGTTAGGGTTAGGGTTAGGGTTAGGGTTAGGGTTAGGGTTAGGGTTAGGGTTAGGGTTAGGGTTAGGGTTAGGGTTAGGGTTAGGGTTAGGGTTAGGGTTAGGGTTAGGGTTAGGGTTAGGGTTAGGGTTAGGGTTAGGGTTAGGGTTAGGGTTAGGGTTAGGGTTAGGGTTAGGGTTAGGGTTAGGGTTAGGGTTAGGGTTAGGGTTAGGGTTAGGGTTAGGGTTAGGGTTAGGGTTAGGGTTAGGGTTAGGGTTAGGGTTAGGGTTAGGGTTAGGGTTAGGGTTAGGGTTAGGGTTAGGGTTAGGGTTAGGGTTAGGGTTAGGGTTAGGGTTAGGGTTAGGGTTAGGGTTAGGGTTAGGGTTAGGGTTAGGGTTAGGGTTAGGGTTAGGGTTAGGGTTAGGGTTAGGGTTAGGGTTAGGGTTAGGGTTAGGGTTAGGGTTAGGGTTAGGGTTAGGGTTAGGGTTAGGGTTAGGGTTAGGGTTAGGGTTAGGGTTAGGGTTAGGGTTAGGGTTAGGGTTAGGGTTAGGGTTAGGGTTAGGGTTAGGGTTAGGGTTAGGGTTAGGGTTAGGGTTAGGGTTAGGGTTAGGGTTAGGGTTAGGGTTAGGGTTAGGGTTAGGGTTAGGGTTAGGGTTAGGGTTAGGGTTAGGGTTAGGGTTAGGGTTAGGGTTAGGGTTAGGGTTAGGGTTAGGGTTAGGGTTAGGGTTAGGGTTAGGGTTAGGGTTAGGGTTAGGGTTAGGGTTAGGGTTAGGGTTAGGGTTAGGGTTAGGGTTAGGGTTAGGGTTAGGGTTAGGGTTAGGGTTAGGGTTAGGGTTAGGGTTAGGGTTAGGGTTAGGGTTAGGGTTAGGGTTAGGGTTAGGGTTAGGGTTAGGGTTAGGGTTAGGGTTAGGGTTAGGGTTAGGGTTAGGGTTAGGGTTAGGGTTAGGGTTAGGGTTAGGGTTAGGGTTAGGGTTAGGGTTAGGGTTAGGGTTAGGGTTAGGGTTAGGGTTAGGGTTAGGGTTAGGGTTAGGGTTAGGGTTAGGGTTAGGGTTAGGGTTAGGGTTAGGGTTAGGGTTAGGGTTAGGGTTAGGGTTAGGGTTAGGGTTAGGGTTAGGGTTAGGGTTAGGGTTAGGGTTAGGGTTAGGGTTAGGGTTAGGGTTAGGGTTAGGGTTAGGGTTAGGGTTAGGGTTAGGGTTAGGGTTAGGGTTAGGGTTAGGGTTAGGGTTAGGGTTAGGGTTAGGGTTAGGGTTAGGGTTAGGGTTAGGGTTAGGGTTAGGGTTAGGGTTAGGGTTAGGGTTAGGGTTAGGGTTAGGGTTAGGGTTAGGGTTAGGGTTAGGGTTAGGGTTAGGGTTAGGGTTAGGGTTAGGGTTAGGGTTAGGGTTAGGGTTAGGGTTAGGGTTAGGGTTAGGGTTAGGGTTAGGGTTAGGGTTAGGGTTAGGGTTAGGGTTAGGGTTAGGGTTAGGGTTAGGGTTAGGGTTAGGGTTAGGGTTAGGGTTAGGGTTAGGGTTAGGGTTAGGGTTAGGGTTAGGGTTAGGGTTAGGGTTAGGGTTAGGGTTAGGGTTAGGGTTAGGGTTAGGGTTAGGGTTAGGGTTAGGGTTAGGGTTAGGGTTAGGGTTAGGGTTAGGGTTAGGGTTAGGGTTAGGGTTAGGGTTAGGGTTAGGGTTAGGGTTAGGGTTAGGGTTAGGGTTAGGGTTAGGGTTAGGGTTAGGGTTAGGGTTAGGGTTAGGGTTAGGGTTAGGGTTAGGGTTAGGGTTAGGGTTAGGGTTAGGGTTAGGGTTAGGGTTAGGGTTAGGGTTAGGGTTAGGGTTAGGGTTAGGGTTAGGGTTAGGGTTAGGGTTAGGGTTAGGGTTAGGGTTAGGGTTAGGGTTAGGGTTAGGGTTAGGGTTAGGGTTAGGGTTAGGGTTAGGGTTAGGGTTAGGGTTAGGGTTAGGGTTAGGGTTAGGGTTAGGGTTAGGGTTAGGGTTAGGGTTAGGGTTAGGGTTAGGGTTAGGGTTAGGGTTAGGGTTAGGGTTAGGGTTAGGGTTAGGGTTAGGGTTAGGGTTAGGGTTAGGGTTAGGGTTAGGGTTAGGGTTAGGGTTAGGGTTAGGGTTAGGGTTAGGGTTAGGGTTAGGGTTAGGGTTAGGGTTAGGGTTAGGGTTAGGGTTAGGGTTAGGGTTAGGGTTAGGGTTAGGGTTAGGGTTAGGGTTAGGGTTAGGGTTAGGGTTAGGGTTAGGGTTAGGGTTAGGGTTAGGGTTAGGGTTAGGGTTAGGGTTAGGGTTAGGGTTAGGGTTAGGGTTAGGGTTAGGGTTAGGGTTAGGGTTAGGGTTAGGGTTAGGGTTAGGGTTAGGGTTAGGGTTAGGGTTAGGGTTAGGGTTAGGGTTAGGGTTAGGGTTAGGGTTAGGGTTAGGGTTAGGGTTAGGGTTAGGGTTAGGGTTAGGGTTAGGGTTAGGGTTAGGGTTAGGGTTAGGGTTAGGGTTAGGGTTAGGGTTAGGGTTAGGGTTAGGGTTAGGGTTAGGGTTAGGGTTAGGGTTAGGGTTAGGGTTAGGGTTAGGGTTAGGGTTAGGGTTAGGGTTAGGGTTAGGGTTAGGGTTAGGGTTAGGGTTAGGGTTAGGGTTAGGGTTAGGGTTAGGGTTAGGGTTAGGGTTAGGGTTAGGGTTAGGGTTAGGGTTAGGGTTAGGGTTAGGGTTAGGGTTAGGGTTAGGGTTAGGGTTAGGGTTAGGGTTAGGGTTAGGGTTAGGGTTAGGGTTAGGGTTAGGGTTAGGGTTAGGGTTAGGGTTAGGGTTAGGGTTAGGGTTAGGGTTAGGGTTAGGGTTAGGGTTAGGGTTAGGGTTAGGGTTAGGGTTAGGGTTAGGGTTAGGGTTAGGGTTAGGGTTAGGGTTAGGGTTAGGGTTAGGGTTAGGGTTAGGGTTAGGGTTAGGGTTAGGGTTAGGGTTAGGGTTAGGGTTAGGGTTAGGGTTAGGGTTAGGGTTAGGGTTAGGGTTAGGGTTAGGGTTAGGGTTAGGGTTAGGGTTAGGGTTAGGGTTAGGGTTAGGGTTAGGGTTAGGGTTAGGGTTAGGGTTAGGGTTAGGGTTAGGGTTAGGGTTAGGGTTAGGGTTAGGGTTAGGGTTAGGGTTAGGGTTAGGGTTAGGGTTAGGGTTAGGGTTAGGGTTAGGGTTAGGGTTAGGGTTAGGGTTAGGGTTAGGGTTAGGGTTAGGGTTAGGGTTAGGGTTAGGGTTAGGGTTAGGGTTAGGGTTAGGGTTAGGGTTAGGGTTAGGGTTAGGGTTAGGGTTAGGGTTAGGGTTAGGGTTAGGGTTAGGGTTAGGGTTAGGGTTAGGGTTAGGGTTAGGGTTAGGGTTAGGGTTAGGGTTAGGGTTAGGGTTAGGGTTAGGGTTAGGGTTAGGGTTAGGGTTAGGGTTAGGGTTAGGGTTAGGGTTAGGGTTAGGGTTAGGGTTAGGGTTAGGGTTAGGGTTAGGGTTAGGGTTAGGGTTAGGGTTAGGGTTAGGGTTAGGGTTAGGGTTAGGGTTAGGGTTAGGGTTAGGGTTAGGGTTAGGGTTAGGGTTAGGGTTAGGGTTAGGGTTAGGGTTAGGGTTAGGGTTAGGGTTAGGGTTAGGGTTAGGGTTAGGGTTAGGGTTAGGGTTAGGGTTAGGGTTAGGGTTAGGGTTAGGGTTAGGGTTAGGGTTAGGGTTAGGGTTAGGGTTAGGGTTAGGGTTAGGGTTAGGGTTAGGGTTAGGGTTAGGGTTAGGGTTAGGGTTAGGGTTAGGGTTAGGGTTAGGGTTAGGGTTAGGGTTAGGGTTAGGGTTAGGGTTAGGGTTAGGGTTAGGGTTAGGGTTAGGGTTAGGGTTAGGGTTAGGGTTAGGGTTAGGGTTAGGGTTAGGGTTAGGGTTAGGGTTAGGGTTAGGGTTAGGGTTAGGGTTAGGGTTAGGGTTAGGGTTAGGGTTAGGGTTAGGGTTAGGGTTAGGGTTAGGGTTAGGGTTAGGGTTAGGGTTAGGGTTAGGGTTAGGGTTAGGGTTAGGGTTAGGGTTAGGGTTAGGGTTAGGGTTAGGGTTAGGGTTAGGGTTAGGGTTAGGGTTAGGGTTAGGGTTAGGGTTAGGGTTAGGGTTAGGGTTAGGGTTAGGGTTAGGGTTAGGGTTAGGGTTAGGGTTAGGGTTAGGGTTAGGGTTAGGGTTAGGGTTAGGGTTAGGGTTAGGGTTAGGGTTAGGGTTAGGGTTAGGGTTAGGGTTAGGGTTAGGGTTAGGGTTAGGGTTAGGGTTAGGGTTAGGGTTAGGGTTAGGGTTAGGGTTAGGGTTAGGGTTAGGGTTAGGGTTAGGGTTAGGGTTAGGGTTAGGGTTAGGGTTAGGGTTAGGGTTAGGGTTAGGGTTAGGGTTAGGGTTAGGGTTAGGGTTAGGGTTAGGGTTAGGGTTAGGGTTAGGGTTAGGGTTAGGGTTAGGGTTAGGGTTAGGGTTAGGGTTAGGGTTAGGGTTAGGGTTAGGGTTAGGGTTAGGGTTAGGGTTAGGGTTAGGGTTAGGGTTAGGGTTAGGGTTAGGGTTAGGGTTAGGGTTAGGGTTAGGGTTAGGGTTAGGGTTAGGGTTAGGGTTAGGGTTAGGGTTAGGGTTAGGGTTAGGGTTAGGGTTAGGGTTAGGGTTAGGGTTAGGGTTAGGGTTAGGGTTAGGGTTAGGGTTAGGGTTAGGGTTAGGGTTAGGGTTAGGGTTAGGGTTAGGGTTAGGGTTAGGGTTAGGGTTAGGGTTAGGGTTAGGGTTAGGGTTAGGGTTAGGGTTAGGGTTAGGGTTAGGGTTAGGGTTAGGGTTAGGGTTAGGGTTAGGGTTAGGGTTAGGGTTAGGGTTAGGGTTAGGGTTAGGGTTAGGGTTAGGGTTAGGGTTAGGGTTAGGGTTAGGGTTAGGGTTAGGGTTAGGGTTAGGGTTAGGGTTAGGGTTAGGGTTAGGGTTAGGGTTAGGGTTAGGGTTAGGGTTAGGGTTAGGGTTAGGGTTAGGGTTAGGGTTAGGGTTAGGGTTAGGGTTAGGGTTAGGGTTAGGGTTAGGGTTAGGGTTAGGGTTAGGGTTAGGGTTAGGGTTAGGGTTAGGGTTAGGGTTAGGGTTAGGGTTAGGGTTAGGGTTAGGGTTAGGGTTAGGGTTAGGGTTAGGGTTAGGGTTAGGGTTAGGGTTAGGGTTAGGGTTAGGGTTAGGGTTAGGGTTAGGGTTAGGGTTAGGGTTAGGGTTAGGGTTAGGGTTAGGGTTAGGGTTAGGGTTAGGGTTAGGGTTAGGGTTAGGGTTAGGGTTAGGGTTAGGGTTAGGGTTAGGGTTAGGGTTAGGGTTAGGGTTAGGGTTAGGGTTAGGGTTAGGGTTAGGGTTAGGGTTAGGGTTAGGGTTAGGGTTAGGGTTAGGGTTAGGGTTAGGGTTAGGGTTAGGGTTAGGGTTAGGGTTAGGGTTAGGGTTAGGGTTAGGGTTAGGGTTAGGGTTAGGGTTAGGGTTAGGGTTAGGGTTAGGGTTAGGGTTAGGGTTAGGGTTAGGGTTAGGGTTAGGGTTAGGGTTAGGGTTAGGGTTAGGGTTAGGGTTAGGGTTAGGGTTAGGGTTAGGGTTAGGGTTAGGGTTAGGGTTAGGGTTAGGGTTAGGGTTAGGGTTAGGGTTAGGGTTAGGGTTAGGGTTAGGGTTAGGGTTAGGGTTAGGGTTAGGGTTAGGGTTAGGGTTAGGGTTAGGGTTAGGGTTAGGGTTAGGGTTAGGGTTAGGGTTAGGGTTAGGGTTAGGGTTAGGGTTAGGGTTAGGGTTAGGGTTAGGGTTAGGGTTAGGGTTAGGGTTAGGGTTAGGGTTAGGGTTAGGGTTAGGGTTAGGGTTAGGGTTAGGGTTAGGGTTAGGGTTAGGGTTAGGGTTAGGGTTAGGGTTAGGGTTAGGGTTAGGGTTAGGGTTAGGGTTAGGGTTAGGGTTAGGGTTAGGGTTAGGGTTAGGGTTAGGGTTAGGGTTAGGGTTAGGGTTAGGGTTAGGGTTAGGGTTAGGGTTAGGGTTAGGGTTAGGGTTAGGGTTAGGGTTAGGGTTAGGGTTAGGGTTAGGGTTAGGGTTAGGGTTAGGGTTAGGGTTAGGGTTAGGGTTAGGGTTAGGGTTAGGGTTAGGGTTAGGGTTAGGGTTAGGGTTAGGGTTAGGGTTAGGGTTAGGGTTAGGGTTAGGGTTAGGGTTAGGGTTAGGGTTAGGGTTAGGGTTAGGGTTAGGGTTAGGGTTAGGGTTAGGGTTAGGGTTAGGGTTAGGGTTAGGGTTAGGGTTAGGGTTAGGGTTAGGGTTAGGGTTAGGGTTAGGGTTAGGGTTAGGGTTAGGGTTAGGGTTAGGGTTAGGGTTAGGGTTAGGGTTAGGGTTAGGGTTAGGGTTAGGGTTAGGGTTAGGGTTAGGGTTAGGGTTAGGGTTAGGGTTAGGGTTAGGGTTAGGGTTAGGGTTAGGGTTAGGGTTAGGGTTAGGGTTAGGGTTAGGGTTAGGGTTAGGGTTAGGGTTAGGGTTAGGGTTAGGGTTAGGGTTAGGGTTAGGGTTAGGGTTAGGGTTAGGGTTAGGGTTAGGGTTAGGGTTAGGGTTAGGGTTAGGGTTAGGGTTAGGGTTAGGGTTAGGGTTAGGGTTAGGGTTAGGGTTAGGGTTAGGGTTAGGGTTAGGGTTAGGGTTAGGGTTAGGGTTAGGGTTAGGGTTAGGGTTAGGGTTAGGGTTAGGGTTAGGGTTAGGGTTAGGGTTAGGGTTAGGGTTAGGGTTAGGGTTAGGGTTAGGGTTAGGGTTAGGGTTAGGGTTAGGGTTAGGGTTAGGGTTAGGGTTAGGGTTAGGGTTAGGGTTAGGGTTAGGGTTAGGGTTAGGGTTAGGGTTAGGGTTAGGGTTAGGGTTAGGGTTAGGGTTAGGGTTAGGGTTAGGGTTAGGGTTAGGGTTAGGGTTAGGGTTAGGGTTAGGGTTAGGGTTAGGGTTAGGGTTAGGGTTAGGGTTAGGGTTAGGGTTAGGGTTAGGGTTAGGGTTAGGGTTAGGGTTAGGGTTAGGGTTAGGGTTAGGGTTAGGGTTAGGGTTAGGGTTAGGGTTAGGGTTAGGGTTAGGGTTAGGGTTAGGGTTAGGGTTAGGGTTAGGGTTAGGGTTAGGGTTAGGGTTAGGGTTAGGGTTAGGGTTAGGGTTAGGGTTAGGGTTAGGGTTAGGGTTAGGGTTAGGGTTAGGGTTAGGGTTAGGGTTAGGGTTAGGGTTAGGGTTAGGGTTAGGGTTAG